>NC_056744.1:1026678854-1026823854 GCF_019279795.1 Protopterus annectens
GGCTGATACCTAGGCCTGTTGTTGGGCTTACATCATGAACTGTGTGTCACAGGTGCTATTCCCTACACAAGAAGGCTGGCAGCTTTTTCACTGCTTTCTAATAATAAAATGAATGGTTTGTTTCATGCAGTGTTATTCTTTATGTCTGTCTACTCTGCTACTAAATTCGTGTACTGGCTAAAAGTTCTCTGACATTCACTGCCATCATGGAGGAGGATGTCACACTGAATAAAAAATAAAGCATTATCTTACAACTAGTAATCAGTTCTGAGACTTATTTTTATAAACTTGAATACTGCTCTGGTAGTGTGTATCTATGTTAGGATAATGGTTGAGTCAACCAGAAAACACAGTTTATTTATCTTTGGTTGACTGTGTTTTTTTTTTTAGGCCACTAAGCTAGAGGCCTTTTTTAAAGGGAGACTCTAGGTGGTATTTATGCCAACTAGGAGAAATTTGTCCATAACACTAGGGGAAATTCCTCTATTCTTTTTTTTTTTTTTTTGATAAATACAATAAGATCTTTTTACATCCACCTGAACAACCATTAACTTAGGTAGGTGGAATGCATCTCGTTTAAAGTATGGCACACTCAGGAGAGCAGTGCTCCTTAATGCTGCAGTGCAGTGTCAGTAATGGAAAATCAATCCATTCACCTGTGGTAGGAATAGAACTTCCAGCCTTCTGATTTTCTTCTAAGAAAGGCAAGTATAGTACCTTCTGAGCCACAGATCAAAGTAATAGAGGACAGTTAATTATGCCTTAGTCCTCTGTTTCCAGACGTCGTGCGTGCCAGAAAATGTATAAACTATGTCTGTCGGCAGAGTTTTAATACACACAGACACAAAAAGACAAATTTAAAGTCTCACACTACTTAATTCTGTCTTGCTTGTATATTCCTGAGAAATATTGTAGACAAGCATCATTCTTTCATTTAGCACTAAGTCAGAACTTTGCCAGTGGTATTATTTGACTGTCTGATCCAAAGAGCATCAGACCTAGGTAATCATACACTGTTGTAACATAGTGTGTGTGTAGTGGAACGTAACTGATGTACCATAGTGTCATTCAGTAAAAAAACTTTGTTGAAAATGTAGTAGAACTGTCATTTGATTAGAGCCATGTCAGCAACCTTTATTAAATGTAGTGAACATCTTTAAGCATGCCTGAACAAATTCTGTGCTGAATGAGATTATTCTGAATGGTGTTGTTCATAATTAGACTTTATTTAGTACATTTGGAAAATGTTGTTCAGCATTGTTCTAACAGACACAACTGCACATTCAAAATATGTTTGGAAGTAAAATTATTAGTAAAGATGTCACAAGAGTCAAAATACCACCACACTGTTCATTTATCTTTTTGATTTAATACTTTATTCGTTCCACATATACTATAAAGAGTAGTGGTTAAAACAACTTAATACAAACTGAGTTCATTTCCCAAACTTGGGTTCTGAGTCACTTTGGCATCTTGTGCTATGCTTCTTAGGCTGCTGTGAGTCAGAACTCTTCTGTATAAAAATAAACTGGTTTATTCAGTTTGCCTGATCATACCATACATATGCACCAGCTGCAAATTCATATCACTGCAGTAACTAACTATTCTGTGAAGAATGATTTCTGTAACCTACTGGCCTGATTTCACCTTGGCCATCAGCTACTCACATGAGGTGAATCAAGGCAGGCATAATCTGAGAGCGCACCCATAACCATAGATTCATAAGTTTATAAGTTTGTGGCAAGTTTAAGTCCCAGGGGCATTCAAAAAACGTGACTGCTCGTATCTCATGTTGAAATTGATATGCACCCGTGTATTCATCGAGGACATTTTGAATGCTTGAAGCAAGCTCTTCTCTTCTATTGTGGGGAGGAGTTTATTCCAAAAACAATGGAATCATTGGGTTATTAATCTGTCATATCTTTTACTCTTTATCTAAGTCTTAATGTTGACTGTGTCTGGAC
The DNA here is from genome assembly GCF_019279795.1 of Protopterus annectens. Lineage (NCBI taxonomy): Eukaryota > Metazoa > Chordata > Ceratodontiformes > Protopteridae > Protopterus > Protopterus annectens. The sequence continues at coordinate 1,026,680,819 of NC_056744.1, forward strand.
ACATGTAGCCCACCCTTTGGATTGCTCCAGAAATAGTCAAATAAGAAAGAGTCTTTATTGGTTTGGAAAACAAGGCACAGATCCCTTATTAGGCAGCATAACAGCAAGAAGAGGGACAACTCTTTCAGTCTGTATAATTAACACATGCTGCCAAGATCTTCACTCCTCATATGGAGAAGTCTTTGTGCCCTCTCTAGTTGAAGCAGATGTTTTGTCAAGGCACCATAGATGGGAATATTGTAATATATGACTGGCTTTATAAAGGAGGTGAACAGGGACAATCAATAGCTTTGTAATTGCCCTTAGCATCATGTGGATGCATTGCATGTCTTTCTTACCTGTATGGAAACATGTTCCTCCAGAGAGACATCTTCATTTATAATTTATCTAAGTTCCTTTATGTAGGGGGTCTGTCTTTAGTGGTACTCTATTTGCATTGTAAGTGACAGGGTCCATTACTTCTCAAAAGTCCCATGGCTACATTTGTAAATATTTAATGCCAATACATTATCTTCACACCACTTGGAGGCTATACCTAATTTTGGCTTGAAAATTAATGGGGTAGGATCCTAATTTTCAGCCATCTGCAAATCTACAAATTAGTGAGCCACAGACAACTGTGGTTTACTGCCTGATAAAGGCAAATGCATTTGTCTTTTAAGCCATGACTTCCACTTCTATTCCAGCTTGGGCAAAAAAGTGTGAAAAAAGTGTCAGCAGATACATACCAATCACATTTACTTACATCTGCTAGAGTACAGCTATTTTTTTTTTAAATGGATAACAATTTATACAAACTGAACTGTAGTATTGTGAATTGTAAAATATGCATTTCTCTCATAATTGTTGCTACTTCTATTAATTGCTGCAGTATAGTTTTTTTTATATATTCTGAACTGTTTTTGATATGTGCAGATTACTGGCTGGCTGTTCTCATTTTTTCTCTTTGTGAATTCTCTCACCCAGGCAGTACCTGTAAATGGTCAGTTGTGTGCCAGCCTAGTAAACAAATGTTAACTAAAAAAAATGAGCTGCTGTCCCTCCCACTGACCATGTGGCTGATACTACCTGGTATTTGGCTATAATACATATTCGCATCATGACACATGCAGGAGTATAAACAAACACGTGTGGTCTTTACTGCAGAGTTCACGACTTTTGCCCTCAATTAAAACTATACTTTGTATTCTCATCAGTTCATTTCACAGTACGTTTACCTGAAATGTTGGAAATATGTTTGATTAATAGAGTTTTTATTCAGGAAGGAGCCAATGCATTATTTTTCTACCCTTGACTAACTGGCTAATAGTGGGAGTGTCATTAGAGGAATCTTGACTAACTCAAGGATACCAAGGAACCTGTGATGATAGAAGGTACTGCCAGCTATGAGGAGGGCAGTGGATCTGTGACTTGTGCCAGCACATCTAGCTGGAATTTTGTAAATAATTATATGTCATTTATATATCAAACTTATTTGTACAGATGCTTGTGCTGAAAATGCATTTGTGAGGTTTGCGTGTGTTAAAAAGTATCAACAGTGAACCCTGCTGGAATGAAAAGAAATGTACATGTATTACTGTAACTGAATTAACTATATATTTTAATAGAGGATACTGGGACATCATTGGTTAACCAGCTAGTAAGAAAAATAAGGGAAATGTAAATGAGCTGTAAACCATTAAAATGGCACCTCACAGTGATGAATAGGACCAGAGATGGTAGGTCTGGGATAAGCCTTTGTTCATTGGCTCAGGAAAAAGAGGGGAAGCCCAGGCACTGCCACAAACATTTAGATTTGTATTGTAGCTTTCTGTGGTAAATTCTTCTCTCAACTTCAAAGGGGGATACTGTGAGAACCTAGAGTCAGGTGACCAGATGATGTCATTCTGCAAGCCATCTTAGCTGTTATATTTTACAGGGAGTAATATCTGAGTATTGAGTATTCTGTTTTGGGGAGCCTGACTAGAAAGAATGCTCTTGCATTTCACTGTGCTTTGCTCTATCAACTAAGTTATTAGGGAATACTAATTCTCCTAGATTCAGGTAGGACTACATTGAAGCTTAGTTTAGAGATTGGTTTTCTTTATTTGTATGAGTGTGTCCATCAGTTTTATTTTCAAGATTTCCTGTGATTTGAACTTTGTGGTTTACTGTAAATACATATTTAGTCTTTTCTTGTTCTTTTATTATTTATTATTACATAAATTTAAACTTTATATTATGGCTGGTCCTTTCTAGAAAACATTTAAGCTTTGAGAATATTTGCACATATTTATTTGGTGATAACTCTGGCCACTCCTGAAAGGCTTGCTGTTTGGTCAACATTACTATTTGTATTAATATTACCTTCACTCAGCACAATTGGATACCATTTTAAGAGCCTTATAGTAGCTGACTGGTGGCAGTGAATCAACCTTATAGTTTGGGAAAAGTTGGTAGAGCAGGTAATCTGTGCCAGCCTTTCCCAGGTGTGTTTGTGTGTGTGAAAATTAAATCTCAAAGAGTGTGTGTATCAGCTACTTGGGGCAGGGACACACAGCACTGGGCTCACAAAGAGGGTGCTAGGGGACTTGGCCAGGACACTTGGCTGTGGGCCTAACAATACAGCTGTACCAGTGGGGAGTCCTATTGGGGACCTAGAGGGAGACAGATATACAGAGATCCAGACCTTGGGATGAGTGTGTTCCCTGTGTACTCTTAAGGGAAATTGTGCTTGATGCAGAGAGCTCTGCATCTGGAAATACTGAGTGTATTCATATGTATTCCAAGTGTACTTCCCTCTCCAGTGTCAGTGGTGAGGATTCAGGCTCCTTGATTACTGGCTCAGCATGGGGAAATCACAGAACCATAGACACATTGCTTAGTGTGCAGATCTGCCACCTTGAACTGTCTTAGCTGGTAGAAGGCAATACACCTAAACCTGACATGTTGCAGTTGGCTCAGGTTGTGACCAGAGCCAATCTTTCGACCAGCTCACTTACCTGATAATTGCAAAAAACAAATAAAGACTTTATTACAGCAGAATGAGTTCAGACCCAGCTCCTTAATGAAATGTTGGCACTTGAAATGCCGCGGGTTGACAAGCCAAAAAAAAAGACTTAAAACACAGAAGAAGAGCAAATCTTGAAAAATCACTCTTCTCCTTTAAACTTATTTTTACAGCAGAGCATGTCCATAAAGGGTGTAAGACCTTTTTCAGAAGTGTGTTTATCATCAGATGCCTGGTTAACAGCCTTATAACCACCTGAGGCTTGAATTCTATGTTGGAGAAGTTGACATTACTCCCAACTTTGAACATGCATCTACGGCTGAATTAACATATTTTTATTGGAGGACTGTTTTTCTGATGTTGATAACCTCAGCCAGGTGTATTTCAGAAACTCATGCTTTGTGCATTGAATCACTTTACCTGACCTTTTACAAGGACAGAGTGGTCCTACAGACAAACCCTACATTTATGTACAGCTATGGAATTAAATCTGAAATAGGACATTAATTTCTCTGTTTTTCCCATATGATTCTAATATTGGGAGTGCTTGTTTAAATGTCCGACAGCTGAGAGATTTTACCTTGACAAAACATTCAGAAAAGACCGGCTTTTTTGTCTCCTATGCTGCTCATAAATTGGGTTGTAATGCCTCTAAAGTCGTCCTGTCCAGATGACTCGCTGACTGTATTAATAGTCATGGTTTTATTCAACATTTCATATAAAATAGCAAATGCAAATATGGCTAAAACCAAACACATCCCAAGAGTGGAAAACAAATAATGAAAAATGAGGCTGAACATCAGTGTTATCAACAGTTAGTAAGAATGAGTCCATTATAGAACTATTTACATGTATCATGTATTGGATAAAGCAGTAATTGCATACAACAAATATGATAACAGTACAACACACATAAGCTGGTAGAAGAAGTCCAAGCTCCATCATGTGAGTATGATGAGCGATGACAACATAGACAATAATGAAACTGTATCTGTAAATATAAATCTACAAGTTTTATGCCAGAGAACACCAGTTCAGTGTGTATTAATTCTTCATTGACCAGTTCTGACTAATAACAATGATAACCATTTTCCAATCACTATTTATTCTTTCATTGTTTATACTGACAAATGTGCATGTGCTGTGGAAATCCAGATAAAAATATTTAATTTTTCCTTCTGTGACAAAGATTGCTTCCTGAGTGCAGATAACGGGCTGAGCCAATACTTTAATAGGTTTGCATGAATTCTCTTTATTTGCAGGTTGTTATTCTTCAGTTCTTATTGTTCTAGTTTTCCACGTAACCATCAACTGCACAAATGTCACATGTCCTTCATGTTAAAGAAGACTAAGTAATCAGTGGGCAAAACTGTACTCTTATTTACATTGACATTTAAGACAACAGCTCACTGACAGTCACAGAGCACAACAGCATGTTATCCCATAGGTTAACTCTTCACAATCCGTGGCTGTCAAAACTCAGCCTTACTTGCAAGCTCCACATCTTAGGTGACTGTTCAGGATTCCTGGCATCCTGGATACATAAATTGCTTGCAATTGTATCACTACTTGTGCAGATTTCATTCCATAGAGCTTTGTCTTGTCAATTGAATCCTTTTTTTCAGAGGACTTTTATTCCAAGTGCTTCTTCCGTTACTGCTACTCTGTATCTTGTCTCAGCACTATGCCCTTCCACAGATGTCTGTCTTCTATTAGCACCACCACCCTCCACCTTCTGTTTTTAGTGAAATGGATGAGCTAGATAAGCTACTCATACTGGCAAAAATTTTGGCCTGAACCAATCGATTTTCTTATAGTCTTTGTTGTATTGCTGTCTGACCCAGGTCGTATCTGAAAAGGATCTTTGGACCTGTCTACTTATTAACACATGAATAAATAAATGCCTGCAGCTATACACTGACAACCATCCATCACATGGGCTTGTTTATTCCTTATTCTAGTATCCATACCATGAGAAACATACTGGTTTGTAGAGTTTTCCTTTCAGCTATGACTAGGGTTCAATGGTGGGAGTGGGCTTCAGGATAAAGGCCATGGGATAATACCGTCATAGGGACAGAAGCAAGGAAAGGAAATGGGCTAGATGGGGAACTAAAAATGAGAGGACTAGTCACTGGGACGGAAGGATGGACGGTGATTCTTACTAATGGCAGGATCATGTGAAAGAGATTAGGAGAGCCACAGTCATTAATAGTACCTGGACATGGTGGGGGCATAAAAGAGGCTTGGTCCACCACAAATGCAATTAAGGTGTGATAGAAGAATGCTGTCATTACAAAGGAGAAAAAAAATAAATGTATGGGATGTAGCTTGGTATGTAAGGCAAGGGATGAAATGTTATACAGCAGACAATTAACTGACTGGAGAAGGAGAAAAGCCAATTTGTTTTCAAACAATCAAAGTCAAGGGGAAACTAGTGGGTAGATGCAATTTACAGACTCTTGAATTCAAGAAGTGGGTCAATGAGTTAATGAAACACTAAAGAAGTGGAAAGGCAGGAAAAGAGAGATAATTTTGGGAGACTTTAATTTGTCTGAAAAGACTGACATAGCCTTTGTCAAGGGTCAAGAGTAGAAATTGACACAATGGATTAGGGTACTTCTGTACAGCCAGTGAGAGAAGGCACAAACAAAGTGTAGTTACTAGGCATTGTAGTGTGTACAGTAGAGGCGACAGAGGAAATAGAGGTAAAAATCATGCACAGTATGGTTTACTGTTACAGCAAGGACAGGAATAGAAACTAGAATTACATGTGTTTTCAGTGTTCATGTATTTAACAACGACTTTTGTATAAGGATTACTTGAAACATAACTGGGCAGTCCAAATTAGGTTTGGCAGATACTCGTATGTAAAAGTATAGCAAACAGCTCTCTTTTTAAATTACTGTGATGGCACTTAAATGATCACAGACAGTTTCTTTAAATCAATGAATAAAATATTAATTTATTCACAAGTAAAGTAAAACATCCCAGCAGCTTCATAATTAGTGTAGGTTTACCGCACACACAACCACATGCTTTGATTCTTTCCAAATGCCAATTATTAAAGAGACAAAGCTATCTCATTGTGGTATCATAAACAAAAAAAGTTGCCCACCCCTATAAACCATCATCTAAGGTATACAAGTTCCAATAAAATAAAAATAAATAAGTGTCCTACAGGTTGGGCTGGCTGGCACAGTTCAACAGTACAAGTTTATTTTGACCATGCACCAACAGACTTTAGCATTTTTAAAAATAATATTTTTATATTTTTCCAAAACCACCAACACCTTCAAAAGACAATTTCAGTTTTGCTTTATTTTCACCCTAAGTCAGGCACCATTCACCTGACACATCGACCTGATTCTGTTAGGTAAATGTTTGGTAATAGCATTAACAACCTCCTTTTCAAAGACCATTATTATTATATGTAGAGCAAAGTGAAAGTTATGTTCTTCTTGTAAATCTATTATTACAGATGAAAAGCAATAGCACCACTCTGAATTTGATGGCAAAATGCCATATAGTAAAGGTACAACCTTGTTCTCTTTTGCTTTACCTGTTCTTCCATGAATAGTATATATCTGTCTGCACTCCATTGTGGTGACAGGAAAAGTTCTATCAACTAATGCAAAAAGAGAGTTACACAGTTTGGTTAAATAACTCACAGTAGTTATAATAGCTGCTGAAGCATTATTGATTATTTCTTCTGTGCACTTAATGAAAGAGTAATGTTTTACACGCATCACATCTGTATTGAAATTTCATAAATTTACTCGGTCTTTCTCTTTTAATGCATTTAATTCCCTTCTACTTCATTGGGTGCATCGTTTCAAAGCTTTAGTGTTTGGTAAGCGAATAACTGTTTCTCCAGATGAGGATATTTATCAAGAGTCAGCTGTCAACTGCAGAACACGCTTTCTGATGTCTTTTGCTTCACACACTGACCTGCTAGTTGGATCAGAACAATTATGATGATGTGCTTTTGAGAAGCATTTCAGCGTCTTCAGAAATATTTTAAATACAGGGAGCTTTGCATTTATCTGAAGATTTACTGCATTTCTGTCTTGTTTTCTAAGTGATGTAGGTATCCGTCAATACTTGGCGACAGTTTACTTTTTTGGAAAGGAAGAGCTGCATAACGCTAACCAATGACTCCTACTGCTGTCTCATCCATTTTTTATGTGATCCTACGTGAGGAAATAAAGTAATAGTAATTACAGTACACATAAAAAAGTATGCAAAGGTAGTTTCACTTTAACAATATTACATTTCCTTTTTAGGTCCTCTAAATGACTCTGATTAAAATAGAGTTATCCGACATTCTGAAATATGTCCTTCTTGTCAGCTATTGTTAATATGTTAATGTCTACACTTACATAAATGAATGATGCTGATATATATATATATATATATATATATATATATATATATATATAAATAATTATATGTGTGTGTGTGTATATGTATACATATGTGTGTGTGTGTCAAACAAAACATACAGACAAAAATAAGATCGACCATGCATAAGATGGAACTGAATTACAAAAACATAGAACATCTGAAAGTTTGAAAAAGGAAAACACATTTCTTTCCCAATCTTTACACTAACCTCCTCCCCACGTCATGAGTCTCCAGCTTTCTGAATAGTGGCAGAGTTACAGGAAGAATTTTTTATAAGGTATGATGTGGGGTTAGGTAGGGTTAGGGTAAGCAGGCATTACTGAGGTGAGCAGGAGGAATTTCACACCAGCCCTAATCCTATACCATACCTTACAGAAAACTCTTCCCATAATACTATTACTACACAAGACTCAATAAAACACTCAGACATGCAGCACACACAAACACACACCAGCACACAATACACACATGAAATGTAGTCCCTTACGTAACCACAACCCTAACTCTAAAATACATACACTGGCACATAAACACACAACACCTATACCCTTATCTAACTCTTACCCTAACACCCAAACACACACACATGCATACTCTAACCCCCTCCTAATCCCACCTCAGCTGTTTCAAAGAAACAGCACTGCAGGATATCAGACATTCAGCTATCCAAGCATTTGACAATCTGAACCACCTATAGCATTTGTCAACCAAAGCAATGTTCAGCAAAATGTAAGGTAATATACTGCTGCTAACAAAACTAAACTATGGACAAGTTTTGCATTGTGTGCTGGATTTCATTTTCAGTTACATAAATTATTTGCATGATATTGTTGAGGAAAAATGGTAAATGTAAATAAAGTTCACATCTGTACTGTTAAAATTATCTGAGGTCCTAGACATCCATGGTATAAACATGGTTGTCCATTTTGTATGCCTTCTATATAGTACTTAAAATAGTGGAAATTTAGCATAATTAAAAACGAACCAACTGAACGGACAAGCCGCAAACTCAAAATGAAAAATTCAACACAGCTGGGTGAACGAAGGATACAATTGAGGCTGTTATAGCTTTAGCGCTTTCTTTCACTTTTATTAAAAACGTGAACTTCTTCAGAAACAAAAACATGTGCCCTCCCCAACACATGTCTTATAAACCCTTAAACAGGATATGATGTCATGAAGTCTCCATAATCATTACATGTATACTTATGTACAAAAATATAAAAAGTATATAAAAACTTTTTTATGTAAGTTTATATATATATATATATATATTAGCAATATACTAACCAGATAGTTTACAAAATGACTTCTTAACATTAAAAATATATGATTACATAATGTGTTCTTGTTATTCACAGCATCTAAACTAATTTTGTGATATATAAACAAAATTTCAAACTGTTATTGACCTCCTAATGAATTTCCATCAACATAAACTGTATCTAATCAATGTTATACATACTCATATGAATGTGAATAACAAGAACACATTATGTAATCATATATTTTTAATGTTAAGAAGTCATTTTGTAAACTATCTGGTTAGTATATTGCTAATATATATATATAAACTTACATAAAAAAGTTTTTATATACTTTTTATATTTTTGTACATAAGTATACATGTAATGATTATGGAGACTTCATGACATCATATCCTGTTTAAGGGTTTATAAGACATGTGTTGGGGAGGGCACATGTTTTTGTTTCTGAAGAAGTTCACGTTTTTAATAAAAGTGAAAGAAAGCGCTAAAGCTATAACAGCCTCAATTGTATCCTTCGTTCACCCAGCTGTGTTGAATTTTTCAAATTTAGCATAATTGTGTTACAGCTTTGCTTTTCCTACTTTGTATAATATTTTATATGGGTCTATATTACCTTATCGAAAAACGTCTTTATCAACCACCTCTTCGCTGACCAATAAACAGCGAACACTCAAATCCATGAATGGCCAAGTCAGCAAATTTTTCCCAGGGGAAAAAATTGCTTAGCCAATCAAAAACCAAACAAACTTTCAAACCCTACAAAGTGGGGGGGGGGACTTCACCACCCCCCAGTGTGGGGGGCTGTGCTTCCCACACCCCTCTAACTAAATATACCAACTCTGAGATAACACTACAGTGGGGGAAAAGGGCAAATTCCTTACGATGGCCATGTGTTTTTTCCCCTGGGATTTGGGAGTTCGCTGTTTATTGGCAACAAAGAGGCGTTCAGTGAAGACATTTTTTGATAAGGTATCATAGACCTTTTTATACAGTAGCTGTGCAGTGAGTTCAGCTATATCTGATTATTACCTGATCAAATGTTTAGGTTAGCGAATACCTAAATGTCGATTTGGTAATAGCGAAAGCAAAAAAGTGCGAACGGCAGATTTAAAGCAGGGAAAGAAATCCCTTGACCAGTATGTAGATTTTGCCCCTTTCCCCACTGTAGAGCGATCTTGGAGTTGTTATATTTAGTTAGGTGGGGGCTGTGCCCCCCACTTCATTTTGGTTTAAATTTATTTTTTTTGTGCGGCCGAGGGAACTCATTCCCTATATTAAATCGGCCGTTTGCTATTTAAACTGTGGGTTTCATTATGTAACTTAGATCTGAAGAAGCGTGGTTTCCTCATGAAAGCGCTCACCTGTTGCTCTATTAAATTATCGTTTTTTGTTCAACATATATTCTGTGGTGGTCCTTCCTTGTCTTTTTGCTGATATCGTTGCTTTTATCTTGGCTTTGGGCCTTTGGGCAGCGTGATACATTGGTTTTGCAGTGTTTTAATTTTTCAATATCACCAGTTCAAAGTTTAGGTATTCGCTAACCTAAACGTTCAGTCGGGTAATTAGACGCCAGAGTAGTGGTATAAGTGTGCTTTAAGCAGTATTAAGCAACATAACATACAGTATGTTTGCATGGTTATTTATTTCTTAACTAACGTTTTTGCAACTGAAGTTCATTGTATAACATTTTCAAAAGGGTTTATTTTATCCACATAATACTGATGTTACGATACCAGATATAACTTATTGTCAATATTGTACTTTCAACATTTAACATTTTGGTATTTTGTGTGAACAAAGTTGTACCATTGGCACGTTTCAGTTATACAATGTGGGTTAAAATATATTAATAGTAAATCGTAAAACTTGGCTCATTACTACTTTATCAAAAGATTGTCATATACATATCCAACAAGTGTTAGAGCGAACATTGTGATATTACTAATAATTCTGATGGTGAGTGAGTGAGTGAGTGAGTGAGTGAGTGAGTGAGTGAGTGAGTGAGTGATTATAACAAGGTTATAATAGTGAAACCTTAAAAAAAAATCTTCCCAGCTTCAAGGATGAATAAACCTAGAATGAAAGTAGTGTATCTTGGAGTATAGATAACTAGGTAATAGATACTGAAAAAGTAATCATACTCCTGTTACTCAACTAATCATTTTTTTTCTGTGTATCAGTGAATGTATAAGGTATGCTATAGTAGCTGCATCATTATATATATATGGAGTCAAAGCTAGCTGGGACTCTGGCTCCCACATTTGAATGGGAAAAATTGCCTTCAGTAGCAACAGTAATTGCTCAAGAACATCCAAAGCTAGTTGATAAAAGTGCAGTGAGACCACTCATATCATGAGCATGAGCATCACTTAGTAGCTGACATGTATTCAGAATAAATAGTGACAGTAGTAATGTACCAGTAATGGGTTACAGAGCATCACAAAGCAGCTGATGTCCTGGCTAACTAGGCAAACCAGCATTAACCACCATATAGGCAGTAGGTAGAGGTGCTAACATTTGCAATAATCAGAGCACATGCCCAGATATAGCCACGGAGAACTTCAAGGTGATTGATCGTAATTGGGTTGCTGACATTTCACAACTGCTTCCAAAAGATGGAAAATAATTATATTCACAAATTGTTAGAGCTTTGCCAAAAGTGATTCTTTAGTGAAAGGAGGCGAGGATAATCATTTTAGCATACTTACTCTTATATTGCTGTCAAGTAGCAGTGCAAACATGAGTAAGGAAAATGATTAAATACATGAGATCCTGACTAATAAATGGAATTATTCTTAAAAATTGTTTGGTCATCTAAGCCAAAATTGAATCAGTCTTTATCAGTTTTTCAGTGTCAATATGTAATTCAGAAAGTAAAACATAAAATTCTTCCCATCTGTAGAACTGTAAGGGGGACCTCCTCCTTCCAGTTCCTAGCAATTCACTGCTAGCTTGCACCATACAAGTTAGTGCTTCAACATACTGTAGGTATGCCTAGAAACTAAGCAGTCTTGACATCCAGTTCTACCATCTTATAAGCAACTCGGTCATTGTCTTGCCACTAATCTAGATTGTTGTTATTTATCTTCTCTGGTGCTAATATGGCATGAAGATCTTTATATGAAAAGAAGCAAACATGATAATGCATTTATAAAAAAAAAAAAAAAAAAGGACCATTGTACACTGAGTAAACACTAGTATGGGGGTGGGGGATAAAATGAAAGGCATTAATGCAACATCTTAAAATATTACTACCTACTTATTATTGGAACAGATACTGAGAACGCCTACCCAATAATCAAACAATGAAGAGAAAATCATTTATCACCCACCATTACAGAGGATGATTTCATGCCCTTCTCAGGCACAGGAACTCACCTTCAAGCACAACATGAATAGTATAAATAATACAAGTTATCTGTGACTGGATACATCATTGTGAAAATTGTGAGCAATTCAGAACTGTATAATTGACTCCCTTACATGAAAATGTCACAGTAGAAGGATATGCTATTATAAAACTGATGAAACACTGAACCAACAATTGAATTCTAGGAGAAATATTGATTCTTTCACCTTGACCTTTTTGCATAAGCCTGTTGAAATGTTTAATTCTAAGCAGCCAAAAGAGCCTGGAAAGCATTTGCTGCACTCCATGACATTACACATATAAGCCTTGGGGGATGACCCCAGAAAAGGAATGTGAAAGGTTATGTGTACTTTCTATACAACAAAAGATTAAAGAGCCATGGACCAATTTTGTGATTAAAAATTTCTTGAAGTGTCTCTAACCAGTTTATCATTTCGTAGTTCTCACCGAAGCCTCTAGTCATGAGATTGCTTCTGCTTGATCTGTCTTCTAAAGAAGTAAGGGCTTCTTTCATAGAAGTGAAGAATTTCTCTAGAGTGTTAAGTCTAGGCAACATTTTATTATGGCAATTTTCTGCAATGAATTTTTAAAATCTGCAGCACTTGCAGAATGCATGCTGATTGAAGTACATATGAGTGATAGCTTATTGTTTTGTGTTTGCAATCAGTGTGGCAAGGTCATGTGAATTAAACTGTGAATCCCCCGAGTTAATAATGCTATTCTGATGCATACTGGAGGTCTGAAGTTCCAGGTTGCAAAAAATTCATTATTTATAATAAATTATTATCCCCTTCCACGTGAGCACTAATCTAGAACTATTCTTGAAATTGATCTGATGAGATTTTTTTACATCTATTAAAAGAGTGGATCTGTTGGAAATTTGGGTTGCTTGTTCCTGAGTACCCACATGATTGCGATTGCTCTTTCATGCTTAGCCAGCATTTAAAATGCTTAGTTAGGGTATTGTGCCAAAGTAAAAATGTCATCCCAAACAAAAATTCACTGACCACAATGATGTTGCTTAGCATGTAGCTCTATTCATATAATGTTTTGTTATAGAACTGCTGGCACCAGAGTCCTTTCATGAACAACCAGATTTACAGGGCAGCCCAAAAGTCCACATCTTAAGTGTTGCAGCTTTTAGACATTATATTTAACTTTTACTATGAGCCAGACCGATAGTAAAGCACATGTTTATGTTGTGCATCCATTACAAACTGCAGCTCAGGATGCCGTGTAGAACGGAGCAACACACAAACAGAATGACTGTCACTGTTGCCATCTTTCTTCTGAATTTCTTAGTGTATTAAATTCTGTTATGAAAAAATATGCCAAATCTGTGACATCTACACCTGTTGTGTATCTGTAAGACAAATAAACAAAAGCATCTCTATCAGATTTCAGTAAATTATCTTTGGATGAAATCTGTGTGGCCATTACATGTGCTTCTCTGCATACTTTTGCAAGATACTCCAAACTGGATGTGATCTCCAGGTTAAAGTCCTCATTTGCAAGTTATAGTGCTACTTGGAATGTTTTCATAAAGTCACCAAGGAAGTTGAGTCAGAAATGCTATCCTTCACTGTTTGAGGAAGCTGGGCCAGATCATCCTAGATGGACAAAGCTCTGTACTTTCCAAAGCAGTAGATCTAGATAATCCTAATCCAGTACCTTCATATCCACCCACCTTCCCCCAACCTATGGAGACAAGATTTAGAGTAGGCTGTCTTAAGGTGCAGTCCCTTACATGTGACTTTAATTTTTTGGTGCTCTGCTTTTAGCTTCACGTGTTCTGATCTGGAAAGAAAAGTAAAGTGCATTATGGTCAAGGGGAGGAGCTACAGCTTGAGTAATTTTTAGGTGCCAGTCTCCTTGAGCCTGTGGTCAGGTCATACACATTTTCAAGAAGATAGACTTATATCATTTAGATCTTTCATTATGTTAAGTAAATAATTTCTGTTTATGGCAGCATAGCATTATATTACTTCCCTGTTACAGAGTACACCATGTAAGTTTTCTCTCACCATCTATTCAGCCTCACTCATCATAGCTTTTGTTACTACTCATATTGTCTGTATATTCTTTTTAACTCTCCCATCACACAATAGTGCATGCTTGTTATTTTTGTCCTTGTATTAAAGAAATTCACATTCTTAGTATTTCATCATGTAGCATACTTACCTTTAGTATTACAAGGACAGAATATTGTGGTTTGTATTCCCACAGAAGGCAATTTGATTAATTTTCCAATATTGTCACTGCAGTGAAGCACAGGTGGGGTGCTGCATTACTGAGTATGCTACCCTGTAGATAACACACAAAACCAAAGCAACACCTGCCTGAACTGGTAGTAGATGAGGTGGATGTAAAAGATCCCCTGACACTTACTGAAGAGTCTGGCAATTGGTGCAAAAAGTTAAGGCTGTGAGCTTTAGTTTCTGTAGTACAGGGCTTGAATCCCTCAGCCCTCATTTCCCTACTCTGTGACCTTGAGCAAGTCACTTAACTAGACACTGATTAGGGGCAATTGGAAATTTGAGCTAGCCTCAGTGGTCCCCTGAATTGTAAGCCTAGTAAAGACCTATGAACCAATAAAGACAATTATAACTGTAATAAGGTCATATTTATGAGCTCCTGTATCTTACCAACAAATCATGTTTGTTTGTGCCTTTCGGCTTTTCCCGGTTAGGGGTCGCCACAGCGGAACTCCGGTCCGCTAATGGTTGGCAGTAGATTTTTACGTACTGGCTTGCCAGGCCTAACGCACAACCTTCAGCGAAGGCACGCCCATTCACGCATGTTGCTACACAGAAGACGCTCTAACTGAGAATCGAACGGGCAATGTCTAACTGTGAGGCGACAATGCTACCGCAGCACCACCACCGCAGTTACCAACAAATCATGTACTTGATAAAAAAATATTTCTCAAAACAAAGGGTACCTTCTGCTTCATCAAAACATACCAGTAAATGATCATAGTTGACTTGCATACTAAATTCATCTATTGTCCAGATCATATCACTTAAAGGCTCTGCTCACTGATCCACTTTGGTGATATGGATGCTGTCTAATTCTGTACCACCAGTAGCTCCACACTGGTATTTAAGTGGAACAGCAGCTAATCCTGTGGTCATCCTAAATGATGTGTCACCTGTTTGTTAGTTTGTAACAGTCTTGTCATGTCTGTTGTCAAACATCGACTGATAACCCTTTGGGTTTTATTGCTGTGATTGTGAAAGTCTACAAGTTCAGATGTGAAAAAGTTGGCACAGTGCCATCAACGCATTCTGAAGCTCTAGGTTTATCCATTAGAAAGTTGAAATGCTCTTTATGGGGAATGTCATTAAATCCTTTGGAGGTTTTAGGATCGTCATGCATATTTTGATTTTGACACGTTATAAGAGGTGATAATAAGGAAAAACTGTGTCATAAGAAAATAAGGTGGGGTGATCCCTATAGTGTGGTCCAGCATCACAGAAATGGGAACAAGGAAGCTGTGAATGTCTACATACCACTTAGTCTGACCTCAGTAAATGTGTCAATGAGGCAGTTATGACAAACTGACCAAGTACTATTGTGAACTGCAAGTACATTTTTATGCTTTTGAGTAAGTACTTCTGATTTAACTAAGTGACACATCCCCCTATATTCAAGTTTTTTTTTTTTTTTATTACAGTTTATAAATTGCAGACTACTGAAGTATTTTTTTCTGTTAGGTTACTCTGATTGTCACACCTGAAACATTTACTTCTTCTGAAGATGTCTGGAACATGCACACGCACACACACACACATACGCACAGATGTAAAGCTGTCTGGTATTTATTTCCTTACAGAACAATATCTGCAAACCTCACAAATTTTCTTTCTTGAATTAATAGTTATTAGAGGCTAAGAAAAGTTTTCTGCAAGGGCTGTTTATAACTGATTGTACATTTCCAGTTAAATCCACGATCATCTGAGACATAATGCTCTTTTAGGATGAGAAAATGTATGTCTTGATGTGCTTGAGAAGACATAAGAAGAACGCTTCACTGATGAATCGCAGATCTTTGTGCTGGGTTAATTTATAGACACCAGGGGCATTACAGTATGTCTGCCACTGTAGATTGTTCATCAGATTATGAAGTACAATCTTGCATCAGGAAACAGCATATCATAGATTAGGAAGGTCTCAAAAATGACAGAATATAAATTCAGTCTTTCAGACAAAGAAAATAAAACATATTTCCAGTCTTTAATGCTATACATACATCATCAGCCGAATTCCTTTATAGTTTTTATTGACGATGATCACTGTATACTTTCTTGACTTTCTTTCATTATACAGCCCTAAAAATGCACTGCTGTAGCTGTGGATGAACTGTGATTGCTTGACATCACCAGCCAGAAGAGAACTGATTTTCTTTTGTACTTGGGCACTTGGGCATCTCTAGTCGCTTCTTTTTGTGTCAAAAATAAACTTCAGAATATTTAAATTTGTTGTCTGCCTCAGTAGTGCAAGCAGTAAACTGGCTTAAGGCTTTACTTTCCCATGAAAATCCCAAACATAAATTTGATCTTTCCAGGCATGTTTATATAATATTATATGCATTTGAGCATCTAAAATGTTTCTATACATTCTTATTTGATTTTAAGCTTTGCCTTGGTAATGTCGCACTTTGCTCTGTGGGCATATTAAGGCCCTGTTATGAAACGGTTAAGAACAGTAAGCTGTCACTCACAGGAAAAAGTCACCTGTCACTCATCTTGGTAGAGGTTGAGGCTTCTCTATTCTGACTTCCCTGTCATAGCCTATAATGTATGCCATGATTGCCTTTAGCAATGAGGAAACTTCCTTGGTCAGAATAACAACTTAATTTTACATTCCATGACCAAATTACTATCTTTATGAACAGAAGAGAACATGCTGTCAGATTTCATATTTGTCTGTTTTAACCTTTGGTGGACTTCAAGAACTGATCTTTGTTAAAATAATAAATTTTAAAATGTATATTACTGCAACACTTATTTTTTTATTAATTTTACACATACTTTATTAATATTAGATTCATTGATAAATATCAGAGTGTCATGCTCTTAAAATTGCTCCATCAAAGCTAATTGATAAGGAAAATGTTAACAAAACGTCTGTCTTATTTTTAAACAAATTATGGTAGGTTTCTTGCAATTCTCTGTAAATCTGATAAGTAAAATGAGTCGCATCCTTCTGTTTGCTCTCATCTTCCTTGTATTATTTTACATAATGACAGTAGAGACTTGGCTAAGAACACAGCATTGTCTAATAGGTGATTGATACATCAATCCTCATGTAATAAAGTTCACAGACTGAAAGCCTTTTTATTTATTTTATTTTACATTCGTTGACCGGGATAGTCTAACTGGATTTATGTCCATTTTCAATAGAGTCCCAGGGAGATGAGCTACAAGAGATTACTAGACTACTAACATACATGTACTAGTTGTTATACAGTTAAATACTACAAATTTAGACAGTTCAGGAATCTTCACAGTTTATACAAAAAACATGTTACAAGCATTAGATAAGATATTTTAGACTTTATGTACAAGACTTCATTAGTAACTAGAAAGTAATTGTTAAACAACTACATCAAGTTTCAACAGTTCAGCAATGCTCACAGTTTAAACAATACTTGTTGCCTGTCTTAGGTAGGATGCTTTAGAATTATATGCAGAAGAATTTAACTAGGTATTTTAAATTATCTCTATTAGGATAAGATATGTTTTTGCCAAGGATAGGCCTTGATCTAAAAAGACACAGATAGTGCAGGAATTAGGTCTTAAGAGAAGGGTATTTGGGATATAGTATGAGATTAGTCTGTATTTGTACAGGGACATAACCAATGGGTTTTAAGATAGAGTTTCAGATTGTGTTTAAAAAGTGTAAATGAAGACAGTGATGTATGACTTTTCTTTATAGGAACAACAGAAATTGTTATTAAACTGCTGAAGTTGGAGTGGAGGAATTATGGCATGCATGCCCATGCAGCCTGTTTTCTCTTCAGCAAAAGGAAGATCTCCTCTAACTTTTTGGTTAAAGCTACACTAAAGTCATTTTCATGTGGGCACAGGGCCATTTATGCTCTGGTCCTGAAGCAATTATTCAACGCCTTTATTGACAACTAGGATTAGTTAATACAGCCGACTGTGTTTAAATGACATATTTTCGTTCCAGGCATAGTTTATATAATCATCTAATGACACTTAAAGATATTGACACTTGATAGAATGAGTTATTTTCTATTACAAACACTTTTTTGGAGATGGGACCTTAGCACTATATACTGGGTACTTTGTAATGTGACATTCAAACTATGTGAGGTCCTGCAATGTTTTAGACAGTTGTGGTTTTCCTTAGTTATTCTGGTGTCTCTGTCTTGATTCAGGTTTAATTAATTTGAAAAGTGACTATATGTCAAGTTTTAAAATGAAAGTACTAAAGCATTTTCACAAGCAACACATAACGAAGGACAATGTTTACTTAATTTAAGAATGAGGTTTTAGAGTTTTTTTTTTTTTTTTTAGAAAAATAGTTCATTTTTTCATCAGGCTGAAATAGCCTGTTTTCTTGTCTCCCAAAAGTGCATAAAGCAGGTTCTCCACTACCAGGATGACTGATAATATCCAGTATTGGTTTATTGTGTGAAAATACAGGTAAAAGAATTGCCCTCAAATGGGGAGGCTTGTGTGACAACACTATTAATAAAATGGTAGAGTAATGATGAGTTATTGGTTATATCAAAGCAGTACCTGTTGAAAGTCAAAAAATCATCCCAACTGTAGGGATTACTCAACCTATAATCAAAGTAATGGATCTCAGAATGTAAATAAGCAAGTAATAGACATTAAATAAGTAATCATAGTGTGGTTAGTCAAATGGTTCATTTTTCTGGATGTCACTAAAATATACTTAGCCATCATGTAGGAAGGTTTGTCCCAAATAAACAAATTGTGCCAAAATAATGGAGTGAAACTAAATGCAAAATAGTGCATTATTGTAGCCTTTGAAAAGTCATATATCCCAGATAGCTACCACATTAATAGTACATCCCTAAGAGTTTACTCAGTTGTTTGGTATTTGGGAACTTACGTGGACAGTGACCTAAAGTTTGACCAACATGTTGTAAGAAAGTCCTTCTATATTGCTCATCCTATAAACAATCAGATCATGTCTAGATCTACGGATGTCATTGTCCCCTGTTACTCAGCCCTCATTAGGTCAGTTATCAAATATAATGCCCTCTTTGACACGCATCTGTCCAAATACGTGTAAAAACTGGAACTTCCACACAGATAGCTTACTGAAAGGATACAAGGCATAAACAACATGTCCTACACTGACTGACTCAAAGCTCGGTCACTATACTTGGTATACTACAGACTGCTAAAAGATGACCTGGGTCTTGCATGTAAAGCACCCTGTGACTCGATACTGATGGATTTACTACACATCAGCAAGTCAAATGTTATCAGAAATACTTGGTCTAGGGATCTACACCTCTTCTGCAACATCAATGGAATAGTTTGGAGGGACAAATATATCTCACAGAGAATTCCACTGCTCTGGAGCAGACTTCTTATCCACATAAAACAGAGTTCATCTCTGTCTATAGTCAAGTGCAGTTTGGATCTCGAAAGGGAAACAGAAAATTTACCCCAGGACTGCCACCTGTACTACTAATGGACAGAGAGGCGGCTCCTAAATACTATATCATATGCATGGGTCCCTTCAAATTATTTGTGGTATAACCCCAGTTATTTTCATTAGGGGTAATATATAATTATCAACCATGGGATGGATAAGGCCAATCTCTAACCAAATGGGATAGGTTAATTTGAGGATAAAAAGGGAAATTGGCTAGGTTTAAAATGGCTCACAAAGGCAGCTAACCTAGTACTTACCTGTGAATCTATACAAGATATGATATATTAATAATGCAGAATTATATGACTGATAAGCTGTCTAGTATCTCCTAGTTGCATGTTTTTATAGGAAAAGTTAGATTGTTTTCAACAGCAAGAGTAACTGCCCAAGAACAAAGTACAAACAATGACAAATGAATATGAAACTAATATCATAACATTTGTGTCAACACTGTGATGAGTATAAACTATTCATTTATTGACATTTGATTATTGGGAAGATCCATCTGGGTAGGAGGCCATTTTCATCACAGGCTTGGGGAGAAAAGCTCCAAGTATTGCAAAACATTTTAAGATCAATAAGTTTACAGTCTTAGAAATAATACAAAAAACAAATATGGTTTAAATAATTAGATTAGATATAATATGAAAACATTGGTTAAGAATAGATGCAAGTTATATGACAATGATTTAATAGTTAGAGAAATGTTAGTTTTAGTCAGTTTATAGAGAAACTGAAGGTAAGTTAGTATAATATAAACAGGAATTGCTCTACAAAGTGAGAGAAAAGCAGGCTTATGGCATATTTAGAGGAAAACCAGGGGAGAGAAATTGATAGACGTAAGGAAGTGAGTGAAGAAGGGAGAGTAAGGAGATAGAAGGTATTGACAGGTATTTGTTCATATTTAGGGATATAGTCTGCCCTGATGTTGAGCAAGAACAGAGACAGCTTTTGGCTAGGAAGTCTTTGAGAATGGTTTTGAAGTATGGGAGGGAGCTTATTGTCCTGATGGATAGAGGATAAGGAGTTCCAGGCCTCAGCAATATGGTACGAGTACAGACTACTGCAATCCATTTTAAATACAAGGTAGTTAATAGTTTAGTAACATGTACATGTTACTAAACTGTTACTAGCAACTGCTTTATATTCAAAATGGATTGCAGTAGTTTTCAGGGATCTCCTCCATTCTGACTTTGATTCCAAGATTTTATTAAAAGTAATGAAGAAATAGTATATTCATGAGGAAAAAGAGGGAGAGATTTCATGCAGTGTACCTACATCATAAAAGAGGGAACAAGAAACATGCAGACCACTATATAACACTTAGTTTGACCCCAAAAGCTAAAACTAAGAAGCTGCATTGGGGAATTCAACAAAAGCTGTTGTGAACTGGTAGTGCCATTTTTATAATACTTGAGAGAAATGCATGATTTATATTCCCCAGTATTCAAACTTTGATTACAGTTTATAGACTGTAAATTGCTAAAGTACTATTTTTGGTTAGTTTTGCTCTCCAGACCTGAAAGATTTATTTCTATTGAAGATTTATTTTTATTTTTATGTATTTAACATTTGTTAACCGGAAAAGTCTGGCTTGGAAAGAAGCCAATTTTTAGCGGAGGCCTGGGGAGAAATGCTCCCGACGCATGTCTTTGTATTGTGGGAGGAAACCGTAGCACCCAGAGGAAACCCACATGAATGCAGGAAGGACATGCAGACTCCACACAGAAGGCACCCCAGCCGAGACTTGAACCAGAGAACCTTTTGCTCTAAGGTGACAACACTGCCGCTGCACCACTGCACTGTCCTAAAGATATACCTAAAGTAATCTAAAAATTATTTTCTTGCAGAACAATGTATTTACTTATTTGTAGTTGTAGTTATTCGAGGTCTGTGAATAAGAAAAGTTTTATACATGTTACATCTGATTACATATCATTTCCTGTTAAATCAGTGATCCTTGTTATATCAATATTACAACATTTACTGCTTTTTTAAGGATTAAAAAATGTGAGTCTTGATGTAGTGAAAATCTTTAATCATTATAAATATCATAGCAACTATGTGCTTAAGATAAAAAGGTTTTAACAGAGGACATAAAAAGGAGTACTACACCAACAACCTGTATATCTCAAAGATAGATTGTTTTATACTTTCTCTGGGGACTATATTTATGGTATGACTGCTACTGCAGAGTACTCAACAGATTAAACAGGAAAATATTAAATGCAAAACAACATATCAGAAATTAGATGGCTCTTAAAATGTATAGTATACAATTAATTTACCTGACCTTTGTGTTCTCCTTTGACTTCTTTTCTTCATGCAGCCCTAAACATGTACCTTTGTAATTGTGGCCGAAACCTGACAGCTTGACATCAGCAGGCAGAAGTGAACTGATTTTTTGTTGTATTTTTACACTTGAATATCTCTGGGCACTTCTGTCTGTACCAAAATAGTCTTCAAAGCATTTCAAATGTGTTGTCTGCTTCAGTAGTGCATTCTGTAAACTAGATTAAGGCTTTACTTGCTGTCTATGAAAATGAACAATACATGTGAAGAGTAATTCCTTAATTTGTATCTGGCTAGCCATATATACATTTATAAAATATAATAACTATTTGTATATCTGAATTTTTTTTTTTTTTACATTCTTATGTGATTTTGTGTTTTGCCTTGGTATTGTCAAACTTGGCCCTGAGGGCATATCAAGCCCCTGTTATGAGAAACAGTGGAAGGCAGTTGGTAGTCACTCACCTTATTCGCTTTAAGCCAATGCAGTGCCCAAGTAAGGTTAAGACTTCTCCATTTTGATTTGCCTGTCATAGATTTTTATGCATGCCATGATATGTTGCCACTAACAATGAGAAACTCCATTGGTCAGAGAAACAGCTTAATTTTAAATCCCAATGACCAAATAATTCTCTTTATGAGCAGAGCAGATATCATATTAGTTTGTTTTAAACATTGGTGGATTTCAAGAATTTACCTGTGTGAAATAATGTGTTATCAAATACGTACTCAAGGCTGACTTCAACATTTTAAGAGTTTTTTTTTAAATTTCACACATTTTTTTTACTTAAGATTCCTTGTCCAGTATTAATGTCTTGTCTTTAACATTCCCATGTTAATACTAAAAATAAAAAAGTGTTAATACTTATTTGTACACAAATTTTAATTGATTTCCTGTAATGCTCTATACACTTAAGTATTCTTCTATTTGCACTCTTCCTCCTTGCATTATTATTTTACATATTGATACTAGAGACTTGGTCAAGAACACAGCATTGTCTACCAGATGTTTGTACTTCAATCCCTATTTAATAAAGTTCACTGACTAAAAGCCTGTGGTTGACAAGAATGGCAAAAATTGCTATTAATGTGCTGAACTTTGAGTTATGACTGTTTGCAAACTATGCATGCCCATCTGCCTCTTTATTGCTCAGAAACAAATGGAAAATGTTGACATTTTGCTTAAAGCTACACCAAGGCTATTTCCCTGGTGACACCGTGTCATTCGTGTTTTAGTCCTGAAGCAAGAACATTTTTTCTAAGCTAATGCTTTTATTGACAACTAGGAATAGTTAGTACAGCTAGCTGTTTATGTTTAAATGACATCTTTCAGTGTCAGGCATAGTTTATGTAATCATCAAATGACAGTTGAATATATTGACATTTTTTGGAATGAGTTACTTTCTTTATCATTTATGCATTGCAAACAATATTGGAGACTGGAGCTTTCCACTACCAAGCTGGCAGCTTTGTATTCTAACTTAATAAACTATGTTATATCCTGCATAATTTTACAATGTTTTGAACAGCTGTTTTTTTCTCAGTTATTCCACTATCTCTAGATTCAAGAGTTGACCCTAAGAATAACTTCACCTATGTTAGTTTGAACCACTATTCCACAATTTATTTTAAAGAAAATGTCATGTGTTAAGTAAGCACACAGACATGCACATTTTTGCAAGGGGGCTTGCCCCCCCCTGCCTACAACCCTTAGTTTAGGGTTTAATCTTTTCTTTTTTTTTTTCACTGTTCGAAGTTTTATAACTTCGACCATATGGTGTCACCCATATGGTATTTGAAGTTATTACACTTTGTTCAAATAATATAGACCCAGTTTTTCTACCTCTTTGGGTCACTTGTAGTCTTCTACTTGGGGAGAACCATGATGTTATGCTACAGTTGACCCCATATCAGCTCAAAACCATTGGTTTCATGCCTTTCAGATATGTTGTGCTCCAGAGATAGGCCAACTGCATTTTCATGAGTTGAACCTGGCCTGTATTGGTCTTTGAACATAAATAGCTTCAGTCATAAGGCCCATTTACAGAGCTTTGTTTTTCCAGCCTGTTTATTGATGTAATCAGACAGGTGGGATGATCCATTACTAGAATTATTCCCTCCAAACAGGTAGTATGTTGGAGAAACAAGTGCCCACTTAATGGCTAGGTGTTCTCTTTCAGTCACAGAAAACCTAATCAATTCTTTGCTTAGCTTTCAGCTGCGAGAACAGATGAGATGCCCCTCTCCATCAAAATTTTGTGAGATTACTGTTCCAAACCTCACCTTAGATGCTGGTTTACTAAATTTAGGAGATTAATACAGGCTCTAAACATAATGTTTCCTTGAGCATCCTAAAAGCAGAGCCTGCTTCCAAAGTCCAGTTTATTTTGAGAAGCATCTTTCCCTTGACCATAACTCTAAGGGAACATGCTGTTATTGAAAATGAGGGCACAAACTTCTGATAATACTCTACTGGCCCTGAAACACATCTAGTTATTTTCTTTTCCCTTTTTTTTTCTGTGGCATGCCATTTTTATATGGCTTCTAACTTTTCTTTTCTTTTTTTTTTTGATTCCACCATGCCTCAACTTATGACATATACAAGAGATTTAATCTCCTCCATGACTACTTTGCTTTTGGAGGCATTCATAGTTTGTCCTGCTTGCTTTAGAAATCTGAGACAGCCTGAATTTTAGCCAAGTCTGAATCCCACTTTTATAATGTATAATAATAGCATCTACATAAGCTGCAACATAACTGTTTTTGGCCTTCAAGAGTCTATCAATTTTTTGAAAGGTCATGGCTCCATGTTGCCCGAAGGGAAGTATTTTATTCTGGGATAACCGCTATAGCATTTAGAAGACTGTATTTTTCTTAGCCTATGCTATGAAAGAGATTTCTCAGTAATCTTTTATCGGGTCTAATATAGTTAAAAATCTTGCTTCTCTAATCATCGTGTTAAATCATTAATTCTAATTTCAGGATAAATGTCATATTTTTAAATGATGTTCAGTTTCCTAAATCATTACTGAACCTGTGTGTTTCATCAGGTTTTGGAACTAGCAATATGGGGCTGTTTCACTCTCTTCTGTACACCTCAGTTACCCCTAGATGAAGTATGTTCTTACTACTTCTTTCCTGCATTGCTTTATAACTTTGGCATTTGGTGTACATTTACGTTAATCTTCTTTCTTGGACTATTCTCATGGGTTAATAGGTTCCTTAGTTAATAGCAGGCTGTTGATCCCCAACATGTCCCTCCAAAATTATTGAGAAATGTTACAACATCTAACTACATAGAAAACCACTGAAAAATATAACCAAGTTGAACCACATTTTCTCACATCCAATGTGGAGGGGTGCACCCCCTGCTTATTATATATAACTCTGAAGTCACTCAACAGTGGGGAAAGGGCATATACCCTTTCTTAGTATAACTCCAATTTTGTCAGTGTTTTTTAGATTACATCTTTTTACTTTGAGATATTTTGCCTTTTATCATTTACTGTTGATCATAAGTTGTTTAGATCATTTCAGGTATACCCATACCAAACTACCAAGATATACATGAGTGGTTGCTGAGACTGGATAACAGTCACTGCTAAAGCCTCCTAGGAAGGAGTTGGTCTCAGCAGACATGTACCATCACATTAACACCATGCTCACATCTAGTAGTGGGTCACGAGAATATAGAACCCCATATCATCTAATATCTCAACTTCATCAGTAAAAATAGTAATGTCTTAGTAATTGGTGACTCTGCTTTTATGCACACTGACTTCGTACTCACAAGGCTCAACAAAAACAGGTTTACAGTTAGTTGTCTTTCTGGTGTCAGGATCTATGATGTCATAATGGCTCAAAAATTCATTTTTACCAGACGTGTAATTATTACCTATTGGTAGTCCATGTTAATGAATTGCTGCAAGTCCTGCAGAAGAGCCATTTTGGATCTCACCATGCATGTGTCTAATCTAGGTAGGATATTGTCTGGCCTTTTATGTAAGACTCGAAGAGGTGTGAAAAGCCCTGAACTGTCAGAAACAAGCTTTTCATCAAAAAGTAAAGCATAAGGCTTTTATTTCAGTTCTGATTAAATATTTTAAGTAGCAAATGACCTGTGTAGAATACTTTTTTGTACTTTTCGGCTTTTTCCCCGTGTTTTACCCCCAAAAAGTTATCTATTTGCATTTTTTTATTTTATTCTGGGACCTTAGTCTTGTATCTTCATTTGTAGTTGTGGGAAGATTATGAATTACTGCAAGATCTTGGCATCATCTGTACATTATATTGCACTTCTATCTCCATAATTAGAGCTACCTGTAAAAGCTAGCTGTTTGTATTTTGAACCCTGTCTGCGGCCTTAGTCTTGTAGTTTCATTTGCAGTTGCAGCAGAACTGTGAACTACTGCCAGGTTTGAGCCACATTTAGTAACTTCTTACTGTATTTTTCCATAAACAGAGTTACTGGTAAAGTTCTGCATAGTCTGGTGCCTTAGACTGTGGTAGAATTGCAGTAGTGGGAGTACTGTAAATTCAGCTCCAAGACTGGTGTTTTAGTGCTTTTACAACTGTTCATATTTCAGTTTTGATGCAACATTCATATATTCTGCTTATCCTTTACCTGCTTAAAGTTTCATTCTAGTGCCTTTCTTTTGCTCTGTTCTTTTTTTCTGCCCTAGCCTCCACTGAGACATTAAGCTAACATTTCTGAAATTCTAACCTACCTTTGTCATTGACCTGTAGCTCAGAGTCATAGGACTAGAACCCCAATGTTGGCTTTATTTTATCAACTAGCCTGCTTCTTACAGTTTGAAGGGCTGTCTCTCTTGCTTCCTTCCGTTATGGTAATATGACCTCCAAAGTGTCTCCCTCCCCTCTTTCACTGCTGTTGTCTCTTGCGTAAGCTATGTAAATTTTTTTCCTACCCATTGTTTCTATAGATTTACAATATTGAGTGCCCTTCCAGTATTGCCCTATTCTTCTGCTCATTTTTAAAGAATCCCCATCAGCTTGGTACCATCACCACACTCTTGAGAGGGTCCTGCATTAACTCTGCTCTAACTTTGGCAGATAAAATATTTATTTTATAATTTTGCACGTCAGGTAACTGTTTTAGAGAGATGCTGCTTTGTTTTTGCTTCCCTTTAGAGGTCCCCAGTACTTGAAATTCCCTTGTCCCAGTAGTTTGTTTAAGTTATTTTGCAGCAGCATTACATTCTCAAGCAATTTTTTTTGGGTTTGAACATGAATAGGACTGGGATAGTCCATCTAGTTGCAGTAAGTGGCAACCTGGTCTATCTGAGTTGGGAAACACATAAGAAAACATGTAAGTATAGTCATTTTCTTGGCCAGAGTTCTTAGAAGCCAGTTTTCTGTATTTTAAGTATTTGTATAAATCCTTTGCATGTGAATTCCACTGTCCACCATGCAGCAGTGGTTAGTAGTGCCCTGTAGAGATTAAGACACCTGGAAATCAATTTGTCCCAATAAAACCAGCTCCGAAACTAAACCTGTAACTAAATGAGTGGAGAACAACTATTTTGCATGTTGAGTAGCATAGAGCAGATAGCTTGTTCATTCAGGGGCAGTGCCCCTTGAATTTAATATTATATAGTCTAGTCTGTAGCCTCAAAAGCAACCTAGATAGGCACTTACCCAATTTTCCACAGCCAGTCTGGTGGGTATAGGTATATTGAGACAGTGCATCAATTGGCTAATGCTCACTGACAATCACTTAATCCTGAAAGAAACAAACAGTATGTGAGAGATGTATATACACATTGTCTCTGGAGATAAAACTCTCACATACAAACACTAATAATAACAATCTGGTTGCCAGAAACGCACATGCTAAACTCACCACACATAGTTGGACCCCACACATAGACCTGCTTATGCTGAGGCACTTAAATGCAATCTTCCCAAACCCCAGAGACCTCCCAGACATTCATTTTCCATAGAACAATTTTTAGGCAACGCCAAACTGACAGTGGAAGGCTGTAGTGACTTCAACACATTTAGACCAGTAACTGCACAGACAGGAACTTAAGGTGAAGTGTCTTGATCTGCATCAGTAAGAACCATACTTTTTGGTTGGTTACTAAGGATGATGCAATGGATGCACTGGAGTTCCTTCACATCCAGATTACCACAGACAAAGTCCCATACTATATCCTAGCAAGCTATAGGTCACCCTTTATGCCCCATGAAACCCATAACTCATAATTAGAGCTATTGGAGACACTCACCATTCAACCAAATACTATACTTATGGGGGACTTTAATTACCCCTCTATAACTTGTGAGTACTATAGTATCACAAATTTGCAGGTTTCGGTACAGTGATTCCTAGACTTTGTAAACATAAACACCATGGACCATTTAGTGCATATGACTTCTACAGGTGCAAATATATTAGACCTGACATTCACAAATATGGGAGTATACTGCACCCCCTCCATTGTCATGTTGTTTTATCTCTGGGAATGTCAGACCACAGAGCAGTCTTTTGAAATAAGAATCGATTCTGTAACCCCAAAAAATCCTGTCACAGTTAGAAAATACTCCAAGGCAAAATTTCAAGCCCATCCAAACCCCCAGATAACATAGAAGCCTAGCAAAATTATTCACAGAACTTCTGTACAACCATGTCAATGATTGCGTAAAGGCTGCAATGCCTACAGCAGTAAGCCCAGAATTAACTAAAAAAACAAACTCCGTGGTGGAATCCAAAATTAAACAGATGGTACAACAGAAAAAAATGTCCTTACTTAAAATTAGGAAGTTTAACACCAAAAATATAAAAACTCTCTCATCAAATTGAATGGATAACTAAGAAGAGTTAGTCCAACAAAGCAAATTTTGAAGTAAAGATAGTGTCCCACATCAAGGACAGCCATAAGGCCCTTCTTTAGCTATGTCCAAAAACTAAAAGGCAGCAACAACAATGTTTTGAAGTGTTGGCAAATAGAGCCATGTTCATGGAACCAGGAGATTTAGCAAATCTTCTGGCTGACAAATTCAGCTTCAACTTTTCACCTCCAGCTGCCTCCCCCCCCCCCCCAGAAATGCCATCTAACATTAATCTCTTAAGCTGTCAGTACAGAACAGATCTTAGATGCTCTCGCTAAGGCCAAATAGTACAAGTTCAGTGGGTCCCAATAATATCCCAGGATGTCTCCTAAACAGCTGACATATAATCTGTGGTGTCACTTTTCAACCATAGCCTCTGTGCAGGGTAGATGCCATGCAAATAGATGCCTGCAACATTCATCCTTCTGCACAAGAATGGACCATCAATGGATCCCCCCAGCAACTACAGACCCATTAATCTGACTAGTCATATGTAAAGCCATGGAAGAATTGTCATAGAAATAATTAACAATGACAGAGGAAACTTTCAGACACTGGACCCAACATAGTTTGGTTTTGTCAAAAGCACATCATGCCTACTGAACCTTGGTGGAATTCTTTGAGAAGACAACCAAGCAATGGATGAGGAAAAACAGTGCATATTGCTAAGCCTACCTTGACCTAGCTAAGGCATCTTATACAATATCCCACTTGAGCATTGTAAAAAAACTCATGGAATTAGGCATAAACCCCTATGCAACTCACTGGATAGCCTGCTGGCTCACAGACATGACCAAGGAAGTTAGACTTGGAGAGACCACCTCCATAAAGAGGCTGGTCACCAGTGGAGTACCCCGGGGGCTCTATGCTGGGTCAAATGCCTTTATAATGTGGGGTTTCAACTATCCTTTAGTAAACTGGACACCTATAACTCCAGAATCAGGTGTGTCCAGGGATTCTTAGACATGTTAGCTGTCTCTTCCTGGAAATTTTTATTTAACAAACCAAATAGATGACCTAATGTTCATGACCTGGTCTTTACTACTATAGCCACTAAGTGTATCACCCTACACTTTCAACATCCCTGGTTAACTCTGGTCATAAAGTTGAAACCTTTTTCAAAATTTCTAAAACCCCTGCAGTCAGTAATTCTATATTCAAGGCTTTCATATGGAAAACCTCCTCAAACTATTTTATACGCTGTCCAGATTCACTTGTAGCATTACCAGACATGACACTGCCATTTGTATAAAGGAGTTCTGTTCCCACACAGATAAATAATTAGTCCTGGCCGTCCTTATTAGAGCAAAATATAATAGGAAGTTTAAGAACAAGTCAACCTGGTGGTCTGCCAGCTTAAATAAACATTGTAAAAAGAGAAAATAACTTCCCAAATCATAAAACAGATCTAAAATTACTCATATTAAAGACTGCATCAAGAATATCATAAGGGACTAAAAGCTACTATTCAATCTGGTTAGGCAAATCATGAACTTAAATTAGCTTCTGAAGACTGGGATAAGTATAGGTCATTCTTTAGTTACATTAGGAAACTAAAAAATAAACAACAGTGTGCTGAACTTATCCAAAATGTCACCACCTATTTGGACCCGGTAAACATAGCAAGTATACTAGTAAATAAATGTATGCAAACTTTACCCCCAAAACCTTGAAACAAGTATCTTAAATACACAAATTCTAAAATCCCTAATATCACAAAGAAACATGTACTGAAGCTGCTGTCTAAAATCAAAAGTCTTACTTGTGTGGTTCTTGGTAATTTATATGGATGTCTAATAAAAATAGTTCCAGGCAAGCCCTTGTGGATCCCCCCTAAATTGACTAACCTGAGCTTAGCTAAAGGATTTGTACCTGAAATATGATTAGCTACAGTGGTGATGCCCCTACATAAGGGTGGCCCCACCACTGACTCAGGAAATTTTAGACTCATTCATCTGACTAGTTGATTTGTAAAACATGAAAAGCATTATACCTGACCTCATAAACTACGATTTCAAAATGTTTTCAGGCTAGGACCACTTCAGTTTGGCTTTGCCAAAGGGAGATCCTGCCTATTCAAGTTAGTTAACTTCTTTCAGAAGGTCACATATGCTTTAGCCAGTGGTCATCCTGTTCATGCAGCTTATTTGGATCTGGCTAAAGTAATTGATAGTATACCTTAAGCTGGCATCATAACTAGACTAAGTGCCTTAAAGTACATCCATTCAGGTAGATAACCAAAAGTCTGAAAGATGGAGCATCAACAGTTAGGTTGGCAGATTCCTCCTCCAAAAGAAGGTTACTAGTGGTGTGCCCCAGGAACCCAAAAGTATTTGGACCCCTTTTTTGTCATCTATGTCTCCAATTTAAAGACCAGGAATAAGGAACTTTTGTTAATTAAGTTTGCAGATGATTACAAACTGGGCATTATTATCAAATCTCATTCTTATACCCATTCATTACTCCAGGAAATAACCCTCAGAAACAAATTGTGTATGGAAAAATAGCTAAAATTTCATGTGAAAATGTGTAGTACTGTCACAGTTAGTAAACAACTCTCTCTCAATGTACAATATATGCAGTAACCCTCCCACTCCAAAATGATAATGTAATCAAGGATCTTGGAACCTGAGCTAATAATTACCTCTCCTTTGACCACCAGGTCAAAAGAAGTTATCATCTCCTCTATAGAGACCTTAATATAGCAGTTATTTAGAACAACAGCCCTTCAAGATATACATTTCTAGACATATTAAGCAACTGGAAATGCTCCATAAGTTCCTAAGCAATAGGATTGTTGGCATAACATCCCTGAACTACCAGAAAAGATATGAAGTGCTCTCCCTTTACTAAGTTTTTTTACAGGCTCTTGCAGGGTGATCTACGTCTTGTGTCCCATGCCATAAGTGACTCCATTCTCCTTGAGCTTTTGTATCTTCACAAGTCAAACCGTTCCACTTATACTAGAAGTAGGAACTTAAATCTCCACTAGCACATACATAAAATGTGCTGGAGAAACAAGTTTATTACCCAATGAATACCCAATTTCTGAATTAGATTACACACACATGATTGGATGGGCATCCATACATTAACTCTGGGACTGACATGCTTCACCTCTCTTGGAGGTTGCAGCATGAGGGTGGGCATTGGTGACTTATTAATGGTCTTGTGACTCATTTGCCTTGGATTTGCTATATTCCCATGATCCTTAATCCTGAAAGTCTCTAGCCCGGGTGGTGGTACATAACCATCTAACATCATCATGTCTCAAATTTATTTAATTTATTCTTTTGGTATCTTTGCAATGCCTAGTAAGAGAAACATGACTCTTTTGGGGTGACCCTGAGGTATTTTATGGTTAACTAATTTAGTGTGTGTCACACAGCTGGCACACAGAAGTTACAGAAGTCAGGCCCCGGTTAGCAGGATGTGGGTTGTACTACATTGTTTCTGTATTTGTTAATTTGCTCTCACTTGATACCAGTATGCTTTGTTCCACTGCATTAACTACAGGACTGTACTACTATATCCTATTTTATTGAATAACATTGGTCTTTCCCCCTTTTTAATAGCATGACAGTTATAAACTTAGGCCAGGAGCATGATTCAGAAATGAAATATGGTGACAGCTGGCATCATGCTCTCACTTTCACATGTAATCATTTCAAGCAATTTATAAAGAAGACTCTCGACAGAGCTCTCATTAATAATAAGGGAGTTCATCTTGCTGCTCTTAAGTTTCAGGTGTTTATTTCAGCCAGTTGTTCATCACACCATCACTTTGAGCAATCTAACATTGTTATGAGATCATACGGGGGTGTGATCATCCAAGCAGCATAGAGTAAAGCCAGGTAAACTGAAATTTCGTATATTTGTGAACTAAAAATAGCTGTGGCTGCTCAGAGCTATGATAACAATAACAACAGTACATTTTACTGTCTGCAGCAGTGAGCCACAGTGAAGCCAGACCTATTTTCAGGTTAGTGCTGAATTATAGGCTGTGTTAAAAGTTTCTGAGTTTGCCCATACCTTACTTGGATAGAAGGAAGTTTCTGTGTTCACTGTGAGAGACGGAGCTTTGAGCAGCCTATCTTTCCCTGGAGGAGTGGTTTCAGAGTTCTACAGCAGCAGAGAGACAAAAGAGAGACTTTGGAATGATTAAGTATCATTTTTCTGCATTTTCTTGCCGCCTTTAGCTAATTCCGCTTAAAACGTTGCTTTTTCTACAGTTTCAGTGATTTAAAAAGCTTGTTTCAGCTACATATTGTACTTATTTTACTGCCTGCACTTTAACAAAGTCATTTTTGTGTTTAAATTACCTGTTTAACTGTTGTAGGCTACACACTCATGTGACAGCCATTTTGTGCATTTAAAGTGTTTTTTTTTATTGTAACTGCTTTATTTTCTGAAAAAAAAAAAAAAAACCCCAAACATACTTGTTTTTCCGCCTTTCTAAGCTAGTATATTTCAGTTTTCAGGCTAGTGCTGAATTCAGGACTCAAGTGTGATGGCCATTTCTGTGCATTTAAAGTGTTTTTTTGATTGTATCTGCGTCATTTTCTGAAAAAAAAAATCAAAAAACCAAAAAAAAAAAAAACTTGTTTTCCCACCTTTCTTAGCTAGTATTAGGTTAGTGCTGAATTCAGGGCTGTGTTACAAGTTTCTGTGTTTGCCCATACCTTACTTGGATAGAAGGAAGTTTTGCTGTTCACTGTGAGAGACGGAGCTTTGAGCAGCCTATCTGTCCCTGGGAGAGTGGTTTCAGCCCAGAAATTAGTAGTTTATTGGCCATTTTGGGCTAATTTCTATCCCTTTCATTTCCCTGCTATAAAACCCACATTTGCGTGGTTTTGCACGCAGGGCAGCGCCAGTTAGCTAAGGTATAACTATTCCCGGCTCCACAAAGTCTCCTCTTCAAATTTTCCCTTGGAACTAGACAAGCTTTCAACTTAAGCACTCAAAACCATTCACTTCTCACCCTGGCACTTGCTCAAAACTCATAGCAAGCACTAATAAACTTTAGCACTAGACCCCCCCCTATACTGTAGAGAAAAACAAGGCTCTCTATTCGACCTTACCAGCCAATCAGTAAAACAGTTCACTGTACCTATCCAGGCATGTCCAAAGGGCAGTTTCAGGTGTACTCTCCGGTCCAACTGGTGAACTGGACCAGGCAGTCAAGAGGAGAAGGGAATTACTTGCATTACACCACCAGTCTCACATAGACCTATGAAACCAGCACCGGCAAAAAACACACATAAATACACGAAAACATACTCGGAGGCTCTAAATAAAAATCTGCAAAAGCAACAGAGACCTCCAAAGCAGACATCCAAGTACCCTCCACCCCCAACACAAATCATGAAACACATACTTCACAAAACTAGTGTGCCACACAATCACAGCCCTTAAGGCAAAATAACATACCCAACACACTACTAATAGGTGTCTCTATAGTCAGGCACACTGACGTCCCACTCACTAGGCTGAACAAGGAGAAGGTTACTGTTGGCTGCCTGTTTGGGTACCAGGATCCGCCACATAGCACAAGCACTCAGGTCACTCCTGAACAAGTACAAATATGACTCTGTCATTGTCCATGTTGGTGTGAATCACCTGAGCCGCACTTCCCTGGACTACATGAAAAGAGACACGGAGAAGCTCTCTGATCATGTAGCCCAGGCCGGTATGACCCTGACCCTGAGTAGCATCCTGCCCTTATCAAGAATTATACCACGGTATAGAGAAAAAATTATCAATTTCAACAATTGGCTAAGCTTCTGGTGTCATTCAGAGGGGATCCAGTATCTGTCAGCCTGGGATGACATGCTCGGCAAGCTATGCTGCTTCGCTAGAGACGGCTTGCACCTGTCACCCTTAGGCTTTCGAATACTGGCCAAGGCTCTTGCCACCCCCATAGTGCCTTTTTTAGGCAAGGCTCAAAAGACAAACCCACCACCGTAAATAGCACAAGTAACAAAAAACTGAGGGTAATGCTGCTCAATGCCAGAAGTCTAAACCTCAAAATGCACGCACTCAAGGCACTCCTCAGTATGGAGAAAATCGATAAATGTGCAGTAACAGAAACCGGGTTTAAGACTCCGTAGAGCACCCCAGCACTACCAGGCTACAACTCATACCATACATTTTGAACACAAAATCTAGAGCGAAATAGAAAAGGCGGGGGAGTATCCATATTCATCAAGGATACCTACACGTCCAGGTTAGTGCCACAGCACGATGCTTCAGAGATCATGCATGTGCAACTAACAACGGGCAAAACTGCTATTCAAATTATAGCTTGCTACAGGTCAGCCACCATGTTCCAGGACCCCCACTCCGCACTTCCTAGAAACACTGGGAAACATAAAGGTCCTACCAAACACCCTGATATTGGGTGATTTCAATTACCCAAACATTAACTAGGAGAACCACTCAAGTACAAACTCCCTTGCCCAACATTTCAAACAATTTATAAACTGAAATGACCAGGATCAACTGGTCAACATCCCCACCAGAGGTGACAACATATTTGACCTGGTCAACACCAACATGGGTGACCGGTGTTCCACACCGGAGGTCAACCCCTCGCTGGTTAGATCTGACCATAAACTAATCACTCTGGATATCACCATTCCGTCACCAGCCCTGGACAAAGAAACCACCGTGAAAAACTTTTTAAAAGCAAGCTTCACGTTACTTAAGACCGAGAGGGGAAGTTTCAAAGCCCCCATGCTAAAGGATAATACTGTCCAAGCTGCAAAATCCTTTACTAATGCACTCTATGGGCACCTAGAAGTATGCATGGATCATGCTATCCCAAACAAAACCAAGACTCATTCCCCCAAGAAAAGGAAACCAGTCTGGTGGACCCCCTGCCATAAACAAGCTATACAATAGAAGGAGGAAACTAGTACAGAAAAGAGCAAAATCCCAAGAAGGGAAGACATCCCTGATCAGTATCAGCAAGACACTACGTTCCCTCATAAAATCATCCAAGGCTAGCTTCAAAAGAAAAATTGCCATGGACTCTAAAGATAACTACAAGGCATTCTTTAGCTATGTCACGAATCTAAGTGGCAATTCTCAGATCTGCTCGGAGTTAGTGCGGAATGGCACAAAATGCACTGAACCGACCGATATCGCCAACATCCTGGCAGACAGGTTCAGTGCAAACTTCAC
Organism: Protopterus annectens; assembly: GCF_019279795.1. Taxonomy (NCBI): domain Eukaryota; kingdom Metazoa; phylum Chordata; order Ceratodontiformes; family Protopteridae; genus Protopterus; species Protopterus annectens. The sequence continues at coordinate 1,026,716,850 of NC_056744.1, forward strand.
CCCCCTCTCACCCCCAAAAGGGCCCATAACTATACCAGAAGAATGTAGTGCCCCTGAAATCACAGACACTCAGGTTAAAACAGCCCTCTCCAAAGCCAAAAACACAGCATCAGTGGGACCGGACGGTGTCCCAGGGTGCGTCCTACACAAGCTCAAAGACGAACTAACCCCTCACCTAAACACACTGTTTAAACTCAGCCTCTCTACAGACTACGTGCCCACAGAGTGGCACACAGCAACGGTTATTCTGCTTCACAAAGGTGGAGCCACAATGGACCCCGGGAACTATCGCCCTATAAGCCTGACTAGCTTTGTCTGCAAAGCTATGGAGTGCATCATCATGGATCTCATTAACAGAGACATTGGAAACCTCCAAACACTGGACCCTACCCAGTTTTGCTTTGTTAAGGGCAGATCATGCCTCCTAAACCTGGTGGACTTCTTTTAGACAGTTACCAAGGCTGTAGACGAGGGAAAGGTGGTCCACACAGCCTACCTAGAACTCGCAAAGGCCTTCGACACCATTCTCCACTCAGGTGCTATAGACAAGCTCAACAGCCTGAACATAAACCCCTACATCATGAGATGGGTTGCCAACTGGCTCACGGACAGAACCCACATGGTAAGAGCTGTGGGAGCTAGGTCGGACTTTAAACTGGTTACAGGTGGCATCCCCCAGGTCTCAGTCCTAGGACCCCTCCTGTTTGGCATATACTTCTCAGAGGTACAGGCAAGCACAGGAGGACTATGGCTGACCAAGTTCGCAGACGACTGCAAACTAGGGGCTATAATTGACTCTCCGGCTGACACAGACATCCTCCAAAAGAGTCTCAGTGAGACAGATACCTGGTGTCAAAACCATGGCCTCAGGCTAAATGCCAAAAAGTGCATAGTCATCCCCTTTGGAAAAAACAAAGTACCGACAAACTACCACATAGGTGGTAGCCCCCTAAATACGGAAGACATAATAAAGGATCTGGGGACCAAAGTAGATAGTAACCTCTCCTTTGATAATCACATTGCCAAAGTGGTTAGAAAATCCTTCTATGTGGCCCACATAATCACAAAATGGTTTGCATCCAGATTGAAAGAAGTCAGTGGGCCCCTCTATGATCAACTCATCAGACCCATCATAGAGTACAATGCCCCATTTGGGATGCACCTTACAAGACATCTGCAGCAACTGCATCAACTGGAAAGGCCACAGAAGTACCTCACCAAGAGGATCACTGGCCTCAAGCAAATGCCCTGTGCCTACTCAGAGGTGATCCCTGCCTGACATACAAGGCCATGTCCAACCCAGAATTGATGGACATGCTCCACCTAAAGAAAACCATATCCCCTCGAGCCACAAGCTCCAGGGATCTAAACAACAATAAATGGGACGTGCTGGAGGGATAGATTACTGTCCCAGAGACTTCCCATGCTCTGGAATAAGATTCCAATCTGCATTAGGCAGAGCTCCTCACTAACCCTCTTCAAGAGAAACCTTGATGAGTGGATGGGAAACAGAAAGTTTACCCCAGGGATCACGTCAATGGCTCTGCTGGACAGAGGCACAGGGAACTAATCTAAGAGGGTGCGAAAGCCACCACATTCCAGCTAGGCTTATAAATGCCTTTGGAGAGATAGCCTAGTACCTACCTATGAACAATTGTCAGTTTTTAGATCACTTTGCTTGGCTAGTGTGCTAAGTACATACAGCTTTTCATGAGTCACAGGTTGTCTATACCTATTTTCTATAGATTTTTTTTGAATTGCTGCTGGTTGTTTTACTTTGCACTTAGCAGCAATTAGCCCTTGTGCATCATTGCTAGGCTTTCTGACTCCCACATCTGTCATATAGTCACATACTCATTTGATTTCAGTTGACCTGCACATGTATGAAAGTTACAAATGAATAAGAAGTATTTTTGTTCATGTAAATTCTGTTTATTTTTAATCAGAACTTACCATTAATTTCCTCATGCAATTCACTTTGAGAGAGAGAAGGAAACATTGGGTAAAACACGGTAGCCCACTACAAAATGCCAAGAAAATAGAATAAATACTACTTTATAACAGCAACTAACAATTTTCTTCCTTTTTACTGTAACAAGTTCTTTCCTAGAAAGAAAAAAAGAGGAAGCTAGCAATATAAAAGATTATAATTGGGTCACCATCAAACCAGCTTGTTATGTGGTTGAGACACTGATGGCCAAGAAGTTCACCTTGAGACCAAAGCTTAAGAGGTGATTGTTATTGTTTTAAGAACACATAACAAGATGGGATATAATCAGGGGAACAGATTATAATTCTTTGCAATGCATGGAGATTTACCTGCTACAGTAGTTAAGAAAAAAAGTGTAGGACTACCAAGCCTTTGATAGCTTTGCAAGATGCAGCACACTAACTGCTACTACAAAGGCAGCAGGCACCGCAGAAGAGAGAAAGGAAACACAAACAGCTTTAAAACCTGTTGAACACTTCATAAAGCCATCAAAAATGCTGAATGAAGTGCTTAACATTTTTAAGCTGTTTCTGCTTTTCACTGTTCTTATGTAATGTGGGTCTGACTGTTCTAAATGCTCTAGCACAAGCCTAGAGCTTAATACCAGTGAGGGGTGCTTAACCAAACCTTCGTTCTAACATGAAGAAGGTTCTTAATAAGCCTATCTTTTCCTAATTCCGGAGCACAACTGAAGTATTCCATGCACTGCATAGAGGATAATGACTGGGTCACCAATCCTGTCTTATGTGTTCAAAAAATGAATGCCAAAAAATTCACAGAGAGCTAAGCTGGTATCCATGTTGAGAACACATAATAAAGGGTAATGCAGGGGCGGCTCGTGCTCTAGGACTGCAGCCCTCCCACCTAGAAAACAAATAAAAATAAAACTAAGAACCACAAAAACAAACACCATAATTCCTGGAAGTCTGCCCATGCTCTAGATACATGGGAATACCCTCAGCAGTCTAGATAGGGGGAAAGGCATCTCGGCCCCAAGATGCCCAGCAGTCTGTGTGGTGGTGACGTCACAAAATGGAGGCACTCTGGACTTCAGCAGCAAGCTGGACCAATCATGATGCATGTAGCAGCTAACGAGGTGCGCTGGACCAATCACGAGGAGGATTTGGACATTGGCAAGGTGAGCAGTTATCTAGGCAAAGGGTGGATTTTGTGTGTGTGTGTGTGTGTGTGTGTGTGTGTGTGTGTGTGTGTGTGTGTGTGTGTGTGTGTGTGTGTGTGTTTGTGTGTGATGCCCCAGTTGCTATATACTGGTTGCTAGAGCAAACTCATGGTGGTGTGGTGGGGAATACCTCAGGCTTGAACCCTGTACCTTGTATGCAGGTGGCAAGGGCCTGAATTCCCTACCCACTACCATTTGTAAAAAAATTGCAGATTTTTGCCTTATATTTCATCTGTTCTGTTCCTCATAATATCTGTGGTTTCTAAATATGTAATGCTTAGATATTTGATGGCGCAGTGTTGCCTCACAGCTACAGGTTCTCAGGTTTGATTCTTGTGGGGTCTGCATCTTCTCCTTGTGTTTGTGTGGGTTTGCTTTTGTGTCCTCCCATGTTACAAAGACGTGCCTGCATTATTTCTTCCTGTGCCTCTGCTGAAAATTGTTTTTTGTTCCAAGTCAGACTGTCCTGGTTAACAAATGGTAAATAAAATTGACAGGCATTTGAATTTCAGACTTCAGGTGTCTGAATGTTTAATTCCTTAAATATTTGGTGCAGTGGTAGCATTGTTGTCTTACAGCTGTAGGTTCTCTGGTTTGATTCTTGGCTGGGGTGCCTTGTGTGTGGAGTCTGCATCTCCTCCCTGTGTTTGTGTCGGTTTGCTCTGGTGTCCTGCCATTTTACAAAGACATGTGTTTGCAGTATTTCTCCCTGGGCCTCTGCTGAAAATTGTTTTTGTTCCATCAGATTTTCCTTGTTAACAAATGTTAAATAAGTAAAATTGACAGGCATTTGAATTTCAGACTTCATATTCTTCAGAAAATACATAGTAACACAAAATCTTTTATTCTAGCAATTTTCTAAGTTTATAAGATGAATATTTGAAATGTGTCCCTATTTTGGGACTGTATTCTCACATTATTGGCTTTGTCCAGGATTTTTGTGCTAAGGTTGGCAGCTATTGCAAGAACTGAATTCACTGAATATGTTTGAGGGCTGTATTCCCCTCATTACTGGGTTTGTCCAGGTGTTTTGTGCTAAGAGGTTGACAACTATGGTGAGAACTGAACTCCCTAAATGATAGCCATTTAAGTTTCAGTCTTCCTCTTTTTCAAGCAGCTGATTTGGCATAGTGATATGTTTGCTCTGACTGTTTTGCGCAGGGACAATGGCAGTAAAATGTATGGTGGTAACACAGCATTTTATTCTAGCAACTTTCCAAGATTATACAAGCAGTGTTTAATGTGTCTCTGTTTTTTGGGCTTTTGACCCCCCCCTCCAATAAATTCTGGCTTTTTCCAGATTTCTTGTGCTGCAAAGTTGAGATGCAGCTGAGTACTGAGTAGATTTTACAAGGAGTTGAGAGCTGCAGAGGAAGAGAAGTTTAGTGCTGCTTATGCTGAGTCTGCTTGCATTGTTAATAGCACAACAGGTTGTGTACTTGCTTTTGATGCAGAAGGCTGTGGGTTCTACTCCCACAAGGAATGAATGCTGCTGTACTGAGAATGTCCACTTTGGCAAAGATACTAACCATGCACCTGTTATTAGTTTGCCATCCATTTCCTATTGCAATATTACTAGCTTATCACTTTTTTAATGTAATATAGGCAATTTATTCCTCATGGGCAACAGACACTTTATTTTTCGATGAATCCATGAAATATAAAGGTGTTTGCTAGCAGCAACCTCTTCATTAGTTACAAATTTCTTTAATATGGAATTATTTAGATGACTTTTACTTCTTCAGATATTGTGCATATTTACTGATAATGGTGGAGTGTAGAAGTTTGAGTAGACTTTTATGATGGAAATGTTCTGAACTGGGCAGTTTTGTCATTATTGGTGCATCACTACAAATACAAAAGGCAACGACTCAGGAACTGGAATGATGGTAGAGATATGGAAACTGCTCGTACAACAGGACTGTAATCACCAAAGATTTATTGAAAAAACACACACAACTCCTGGTTAAGCGCTTTCGACTGTATCCCAGTCTTCTTCAGAACAATTCAATGCATAAACTTGTGATATATATACACATATCCCTTAATTCTAAAATGTAATTGGTATAAAAACCGCCAAAATAATTAAAGAGACATGTCCATTGTTCACATATACTATGAACTAATCTCCTACCTTAAAATCAAAACACTTGTTGTAAAATGAATTACATGAATACAATTTAAAAATAAAAAATATATATATACATTGAAAATGTGTGAATAAAAATATTTATATATATATTTAAGATAAAAGTAGAAAAACTATAATGATATCTGTATGCACAATACAAATGATACTCCACCTGGATGTTCTAAATGTAACAGTGTTAAACATATATAACAATATGTATACCCGTCACGTATTCTGAACAATGTTATTGTAAAAGCAACTGCACTGTGGATGGTGAACACCTATACATTATTCTAAAGCTAAAAAAGGTTTAATGCTAATAAAATCGTTGAGACCAGGTGGTCTCGTGGAATCTGTAAGAATTTGCCATTTACTCTCACACAGTGCCAATCTCATTTTCCAGTCACCCCCAAAAGGTGTGATGTCCACCTGTTCAATGATGGAAAATAAAAAGCTGTGGTCGTCTCCCTTCTCCAATATATGCCTATATAGTGCATTTTTAGTATCATGTTTCCCTATTTTATAAAGATGTTCATAAATACGCCTATTCAGCTGTCTCTCTGTCTTACCTATATAGTGTGCATTACATTTTGTACACACAGCTAAGTAATGCACACTATATAGGTAAGACAGAGAGACAGCTGAATAGGCGTATTTATGAACATCTTTATAAAATAGGGAAACATGATACTAAAAATGCACTATATAGGCATATATTGGAGAAGGGAGACGACCACAGCTTTTTATTTTCCATCATTGAAGAGGTGGACGTCACACCTTTTGGGGGTGACTGGAAAATGAGATTGGCACTGTGTGAGAGTAAATGGCAAATTCTTATAGATTCCACGAGACCACCTGGTCTCAACGATTTTATTAGCATTAAACCTTTTTTAGCTTTAGAATAATGTATAGGTGTTCACCATCCACAGTGCAGTTGCTTTTACAATAACATTGTTCAGAATACGTGATGGGTATACATATTGTTATATATGTTTAACACTGTTACATTTAGAACATCCAGGTGGAGTATCATTTGTATTGTGCATACAGATATCATTATAGTTTTTCTACTTTTATCTTAAATATATATATAAATATTTTTATAAATATTTTTATTCACACATTTTCAATGTATATATATATTTTTTATTTTTAAATTGTATTCATGTAATTCATTTTACAACAAGTGTTTTGATTTTAAGGTAGGAGATTAGTTCATAGTATATGTAATGGACATGTCTCTTTAATTATTTTGGCGGTTTTTATACCAATTACATTTTAGAATTAAGGGATATGTGTATATATATATATCACAAGTTTATGCATTGAATTGTTCTGAAGAAGACTGGGATACAGTCGAAAGCGCTTAACCAGGAGTTGTGTGTGTTTTTTCAATAAATCTTTGGTGATTGCAGTCCTGTTGTACGAGCAGTTTCCATATCTCTACCATTATTGGTGCATGCATTTTGTTTCATTGTTTACTGGAAACATGTTCTGAAATGGACAGTTTTGTCATTATTGGTGCATGCATTTTGTTTCATTGTTTATTGGAAAAATGTTCAAAACAATAAATTTAAAACACCCTCTAACTGTACTGTATTGTACAAGGAATATAATTTAGTACAATCAGGAAGGTGTATCAAAGAGCACATGTATGTTTCATGTGCAAGGGGCCTATGATTTGAAAACAGCCCAAAGTTAATCTTATCTGCCACTGGCAAAATGTATTTTCTTTGAATGTGGGTTTCAATGCTATTTCAATGAATGTGAGTTTCAAGGGCAGAGAAGTTTTAATGCTAAGTCTGTTTTCATTGTGAGACTGCATTGCTTTGTTTAGCAGATGTCTTAGTGTTTGTGCTGTAAAATGCAAAATAAAACTTCCAAATGAAGTCCAAATCATAATAGAAGTAAAGCAGTATGCACATTAGTGTTTATGGTAAATGGAGTGAAATAGCCAAGTAATGGATCACTGGAATGGCTGCAGGGGGGAGGCTCCATTTGACCATGATTTTGTGAGGGGGAAGGGCGGCAAACTCACAGTCCCAGCTGAACTATACCTCCCAACTGTCCAGATTTTCACAGAATGAATAGATTTTTGCTTCTTATTTATGCTTTGTTCCTCATAAAAATTGTGGTTTTCTGGCAAATCATTTAGGAATTAAGTCACTAAATAATGATAGAGTTTCAGACTTCATAACCTTCAGAAAAATGCATGCTAAAGTAAGACCTGTTATTCTATCAACTATCTCAGTTTATACAAGAGGAATTTTTAGTACTTTTTATATGTTCCCCCAATATATTTGGCCTTGTCCAGATTTATTGCATTAACAGGTTGAGAGGTACATGCAAATAAATTGCTTTATAGAATTAGGCATAGCCAAACCTCTCAACTGTTCCCCGATTTTGGCTCTAAATGTTGCTCTTCCCTAATAATCCCTCCGCAAAATAGCAATTTTGGAAGAATACATGGATGGTTTACAATTAAGAAATAACTGTAATAATAAGTACTACAGTGGCTTTTCATCTGTCCTTGATTTTGCAGAATGGTCTGGTTTCTGTCATATTTTTGTACTGTTGATTTATGCTTATTACTCAGAGTGCCTGTTGCTCTCTGTTTAAGTAGCAATGCTTTAATGACCATTAGGTAAGCTTGTCTGAGATCGTAAGATGCAAGTAAGCTTTAATAAGCATACTGTTAAAGAATTGCCAACATTGAAAGCCTTTCTATTGTTGCCATGCAGAGAATTCTTACATAACTAGATAATGTATAAGCCTTGGGTATTGAAATGCATATGACAGTATTTGTAATAAAGGACAGGATTACATTATTTTAAGAAGCTCATTACACTTGTTGGAGACTTCCAGTCATCTCTGCAGGCTTTACCCGTAAACTAAACAGAATGCCAATCTATCATGTGTGGTCCATAACCTGTGCTGTAATCCTTTAAGCAATGTATCTTGAGCTTGCTTCTTGTTTGCTTTTCATTTTTTACTTTGATCATGTTTTCCCCATGAAACAAGTAGATAGTTGTCAGGCAGCAGGTCTGTTTTGGATAAGAAACATTTTTACAAGTGGAGGCATCACAGAGATTGCTACTTTCAGCATGTTACTTGGTACTTTAATAAAACTGAATATACATTATAATTAGAACTGCAGTGCAAGGAGAAGTGGTTTGAGTTGAGTGCTGCTTGTTTTTCTTATACTTGATTGTGATTGGCATTCCAGTAATGTATTTAAAAAGTAATTTATTTTTTCATGCCTCACAACCTTTTTGTTTCCATCTAGATATTAAGTAAGCTGTCATGCAGCCAATGCATTGAAATATTTTTATTTTTCTACATTTCATTTTGTCCTGCTTGGACTCTCATAATGACGGTTCGGCACCCAGGGCAGCGTATTTAATTAAAGTTAGTTTTTGTGGTTTTGAGCATAGCTCCTCCCCTTTCTAGTTGACAGCACCCCTTCCCATTGACCTCCACCCATTCAGCTGTCTCCTGCAGCCCCCCCCCCCTTTGATTTGAAGTCACCAGCCGCCACTGGGGTTATGATGAGGGACCCAATCATACTTCATTAGACTTGTGGCAGAAAAAAAGTTGTGTTTTGCTGGCTTTCAAAGCAGTAAATCACTTGGCAAGTGCTGTCAGAAAAGCAGTAGCACACTTGTTAAGTTACGGAAAGTCAGGGACACATTACTGTCAGAGACAGCAGGCATAAACAAATTGTTTTTCATTCTGCCACTCTTGTTGGCTGATCAGTAATAAGATTCAATTGTTTAGCATGGTATCTGAGCTTAACAATTTTAGCAGGGGTGCTTAACAATTGTTACTATTGGGTCGTGTGCTATAGAAGCACTTAACTGAATAGATTTTTCCTGATATCAGAGCACATTCACTGCACTCCATGCAGTACACTTATTTACCAGTGTAACTTGATTACTAATATGTTAATGTAGCAATCTCAGTGTATTCATGTTAACTTCTAAAAGAGTGACCCATATAGAACTACTCACAGACTCAGATTTTTTAATGTGTAATGGAAGGAAATGATGCAATTGACTGGGTTTTCCTGCTCTGCTGGCATTTGGACTGCTTGAGTTAATAATATTATACAATAATGGTATAATTTCTAAGAAAATGGTATCAATAGTACTGATTGAAGAATATGTATTTTTCCATACTTCTTTGGATAAAAATAATTCTAGTTTGAAAACTTATTTTTATTATAGATTGTAATCCATATTTAGAATGTTGATATACTATATCCTGAAACCAGTATAGGAGACTGCTGGCCTATCATTCAGTTTATTATTTCTCTTTGTGCTTTCTTACTTTTCCATATGTTAAGGGTAATTGAGGTCACTTGTTACTAATTTAAAATAAAGACTTGCACAGAGGTAGACACTTATTTTACAGGCATTTAATCAATAAGATAAACAGCTTTCTGCACCAGTGCCATATTTTAATAGGAAATTGTTCTACTAGAAACATATGGTACATGTTTTTTGTTATGAAAGCTCAGGTTTGCCCCACTTAGATATTATGTGCTACAAGAGGCAACACTAAATGGTCATATAAGCTTGGTTAATATCATAAATATATTTGCATACTGATCTGCTCATTCATTTCTATCTCTTCAAATATTAACATTGAAGGCAAATAAGACATTATATTTTCAGTTGTTTAATATAGTATGTAAAATAAGTTTACTTATATATTTATTCTCCAGCATTCTCTAGACACTGTAGATCGATATTAAATGAAACATTTGTGCCCTTCCTTAATGGTACACATTAATAGTGTGCTTAACTGAGCTTGACATATTTTAGTAGAAAACTGCCAGGATGGAATAAGCATGAGGCATAGGTTTTCACCTTTGCTAACATTAACATTCTATTGCAGTCTTTTTGTGATGCACCTTAACTCTATACCCAGAACTCTGTGCATCCCTACAGTGTTAGATTTTAATGTTCACTTGAATAGCAAAGTAAAAAAAAAACAAAAACAAAAAAATAGGACAGAAGCAGGGAGAATGAGGCATTGCGATTCTGTATATTTCTATCAACCCATTTGCACTACCTCTATTTCTTTCATAGTCATTTCCTTTTAATAACATAGCTTGGCATTGATTCATGTTTTTATATTACTAAGGATTTTGAAATTCCTTCAGAAGTACACAGACGAATGGCAACGATTAATGTAACAGCAGTCCTCAGCACAGTAGGATTTCATTTCTGTTACAGCCTGTGGTTCAAAACACATCACAGTGTAATCTGAGGAATAATGGTTGAGATGTCTTTGGGGCACAACATTTCTTCAAAAAACAAAAATGAGTAAAACACCTAGTGCCTTCTTGTTAAGATTGCAAACGAACCATGGAAATCAAGCAGTTAGTGTTTGTATCAGTGGCTAAGCACATTGGATACTCACCTTTGACAGCTAGAACATCAGGAAGCTAAAGGTTCTATTCCCATACCAAGTGGTTGGATTCATGCTGGAGAAGTGATACTGTAGCACACTCTTGCAGGCGGGGCTGCAGTCTGAGGTGCCATCCTGTAGGCTTAAACATAAACTGAGGTCTCATCTGCTTGAGTTGGAAGTAGTTCATGAGGATTTAAAGATCCCATGGCACTTACTGAAAAAGAGCAAGTAAATTTTTCAAGTGTCTTGGCCAGATTTCCTGTATTTGCATAAAAAACACCTTTGATCTCCTGTGAATACAGACTACAGGCCTAATGGAACTAATATGACCATCTAAAATAAATTATAGCTTAAAGATGGCATCAAAAGGTTAATCTTTTCTTACTGCTTCTTCCTGTAGTCTAGTAACTCCTATTAATTGTAGGATTTAAGAAAATTGTATATAGGCAAGACACCACCCTTAGCTTATACTTGTTCTAGACTGCAGCTGTTGTAAATATCTTAGTGAATTTAGCCGACTAGCTCATCTCTTTTCTTTTTCTTTATTTCTTGTAGTCCAAGTGCCTATTTAAGCTTTATTTTGTATTTAATATATGAGTAACTGTGCCGTTTTTGATTTTATGTAGAAAAGTGTTAATTTCCCCAAATGTTTTGGGTTCGTGACTTTCAAATAACAAATTTTCACAGACTGTTCAGATTTTTGCCTCATAGTTTTGGTTTGTTTTTCATAAAATGTGTGGTTTTCTGACAAATTACAGGATTGAATTCACTAAATAATGGCAGAAATTTGAGTTACAGACTTCTTATCCTTCAGAAAATACACGCTAATGCTTCTTCTTCTTTCGGCTTTTTCCCCGGGTAGGGGTTGCCACAGCAGATCACCTGTCCACACATGATTGGCAGTGGAGTTTTATGGTGTCGAGTTGCCAGCCCGGCACTCAACCTTCCACAGAAGGCACACACACACATGCACTCACACCTAGGGCCAATTTAGAGTGTCCAATCCACCTACAGTGTGTCTTTGGGATGTGGGAGGAAACCAGAGCACCCAGAGGAAACCCACGCGACCACAGGGAGGACATGCAGACACCGCACAGAAGGCACCCTAGCTGAGGATCAAACCGGAGAACCTCTTGCTGTGAGGCGGCAATGCTAACCACTGCACCACCACGGCTGCCCTAAAATACATGCTAATGCAAACCCTATTATTCCATCAAATTTTAAGTTTTTTGAGTAATATTTAAAATCTGTCCCTATTTTTGGGCCTTTATCCCACCATTATTTTAGGCCTTGTCCAGATTTCTAGAATAAGAGGCTGAGAGATATGTTTGGGTTTCAAATACTGTGACAGGTGTACACCCCATTCTTGAGACATGATATGATCAAAGTTGAAGAAATTTGTATTGCTTCAGTCTTTGATGTTTCCCAAATGTGCTTTTTTTAGCACCTGCAGTGTGCCCAGAATTACCTCCTGTAATTCATACAAGGTTAAATGTATTTGTGGCATATTTAAGTATGCTTGAACATTTATTTTTATTGTTGTTCCTACTGTTATTGGATCTGTCTGGGTCTCTTTATCCCATATTAGTGTAGTTTCTGCTTGCAAATCCTGGTATTTTAGGATATTCTGTATCTCATTATATAAGATACTATGATCACTGGGTATACCTATTTCAGTTATTAATGCTAACGTTTATCCATTTTTTTCCTGGACTACTACATAAGGTTTTTCTTGTTTCTGTTTTATTAACCGTTGGCAATGGATGATCCTGTGTAATCAAAACTTCATCATTGTCAGTAATGCTTTGTGGCCGTTTCCAATGCTTCATAGCTACTTGTACGCTGAAAGGTTTGCAGAGTCCCCAAAGCAACAGTGTTGCCATATTATTGTGCCTTTTGATATACAGACCCTCTGCTGTGAGGGTATCACAACCAGCAATGAGATGTGCAGCAGCTACATCCAGGTCTGTAGTACAGAACCAGCACGTGTTTTTCTACTGCTTTTTCTATAGACTTTTAAACCAAAGTACTTGTAGCCTGCTGTCTTGAGTAACCATTATTACCCTTTCACCTTTTGGCTTCAGTTCAGTTCTCCTTAAATATTCATCTGCTAATTCTTGAAAAACATGTAGTTGTTCAAGGATTTTTTTTATACTTGCCACTACAATTTTGGTCTTTCCAACTTTTTTCTTTGTTTCATTCTTCTAATAGCCTTTTACTTATATACACACATATACACATATGTATAATATATGTGTGTTTTTGATATGTTCTCTTGCTGCACTATTCTTGTCAACTACTGGTTTGAATTACATTGCCACTCCTTCCTTACATGTTTCTGCTGAACTAAGCAAGTATGTCACCTTAGACACCTTCTCTTCATGCTTTAAAACGTACAGTATGATTGGATCTGATGATGTCAACAAATATGCATGTAGTCATAGACATCTTAACCACTCATGCCCTCCCCTCCCAAACCCCCCAAATTAGGCTTTGCTGCACAGACAATGCTTTCTCAGTCCTTGGTCCTAAGCTATGGAAATCTTTCTCTTCTTCTCTTAAAGATCATTTCTTTTACCCCACTTTTCATTCACAAATAACACATTTCAAGACTCTAGGAAAATGAAACTGCTATCTCTCTGGTCATATAACTTAAACTTTTCATTCCCTTCTTCTGTCTACATACCTTGCTCTGACTATATATTATTGTGATTCTTTCTGCATATCAGCTCTGATGCCACTCTATATTTAATGCATGTATATACTGTGATTTTTCAGTCAGTCAGTCTGTATATAATAATCAATTATCTGTTGCCTTTATACCCTCAAGCCAACTATGATATATGTATATATTACAATTTGTCATTCTCTGTGTATATGATGATATGTATCTATTGAATTTTCCCCTTGGCTGAGACTGAAATGGATCCAGTGTGATCAGTGCTCTACCCCGGTTATCAAATTCAAAATAACATAAACAATTAAATAGTCCCATGATTGCAGACATACACAAATGTACATTTTGAGGAGGGTCATATCTTCTTCAGAATGAGGGATATATAATCTTGGCATGCACTGTTTTTATATATCATTTGATAAACATGAAGCATTTGTTTCTTGTCTTCATATCCAATTGATTCAGTGCTGTTCAGGCTAGTCAGTCACATCTAAGCTGTAAATTAGAACAAAAAGAGCAAATTGATTTATAGCTTGAATTTTATCTGTAGATGTTTAAGCAGTTTTCGGTAATAGCTCTAGTCTTCTGAACTATTCCTTACTAAGCTTTGTTGTCATTTGTTCATGTTTTTTTTTACCCTTCATCTATTCCCAAATATTTATGTACACCCTGTATGATGATGATGCTTCAAGCATAGCTTTTATGTTCTGTAGCTGGGAGAAAGCTGGGTTTACAAACATAATATGTGCCATCAGATTAAGATTTCAGATTTTATAATGGCAGCTGACATACCCACCATGAATGTGCTGCTTTTTGCCTTATTGTATTTTTTTTTACTGAAAAACAATATATATTAATTTATTTAAAGTTTATGCAAATCAACAGACACAAGCCATGGAATATGCATGCAGTGGAATTTTGTTTGCCAGCTACAATGCTGTTTAACCATGGTGTCCCCTGCACCACTAAAATGGCTCTGTAAACCCTAGCCACCCAGGAGGACCACCCGTACCCTATTTGAGACTTGCTTCGGTGGTGGAATTTTGTTTGTCAGCTGCAGCTCTGTTCAACCATAGTGTATGTGACATTGTAAATATTTGTTTTTTCTCTGTCCTCAGTCCATGTTGGTACATTCTATCATAATTAGCCCTGGTCAGCCATAACACATCTCTGTGCACCCCCACCCCCTTGCTTTTTCAACTATCAGCCAGATATACCTGCCTGCTTTCCCTAATGCTTGCCTGCTTTTCTTGCTAGCTCTACTGATTCCAACACCTTTCCCTGGTTGTGTAGCTTCCAATAGCTTTATCCTACTTACTGTTGCATCTTTTCTCTACTCAAGCTGCCTAGCGCCTTATAGACTTGCACTCCCTAGACCTCACACCAACGTTTCTCTACCCCCCCTTTTCCTCTTAGGTCTATTCCCACATCCTGAAGACTGATAGCCCTTCCTCCATAGTATTAGGCTAAAGAAACGACTTTATAAAAAAGCATGCAAAAGTGAAACAGCTCTCCATTATTAGGCTTAGTTGTTATCTCTCTGATTGTTTTTTGGCATTCCGCTCCCCGGGCTGGTGTAGCCCCACTCTGTTCACCCTCTCTAATGCTCAGGATCACTCTACTCCTCTACCCTACCCCGATTCCCACCCACCCCCACATCAATTACATTTATTCCTACCCTGTTCAGACCACACCCACCACATCCTTCACACTTCTACCCAATCAAATCCTCTATCTCAATTTCACTACCACTCCATCCTAATTTGCCCCCTTCAACTTCTGAACTATTTCCCCTCCCTACCACTCCTCCAATCACTCATATTATCTTCCTCCACCTCACCTATCCATCTAATACTGTACAGCCACCTCTCTTCTCCTGAAATCTCACACTCCCTTTTTGAACCTTCCTTGCCACACCATTTTACAACATGCTTCTACATCTTCTATTTTCAAACCCATTACTTAACCCTTCTCACTCTAACCACATCCTACCACAGTCCTCTTCCACCCCGTAGCCCCACTTTACCTTATCTTCACTCTAACAACCTATCTCCTCACTCCTTCCATATATTATCTTCTCTGTTTTCTCATCACATCTTACACCTATTTAGACATAGTCTCTATACTAAACTCCACTACCCTCCAAACTCAAATCCAAACTATACCTGCTACACCCCTTTAGGTTTACCCCCTTCATCCCTATCCTTTCCCTACTCCTTGCAGGAGATATTCATCCTAACTCTGGTCCACAAACCCTCTCCTCTGGTAAACACCTTAAAATCTTAGGCCTCAGTATTTGTAGCGCAATAAATAAACTTCCTGAACTCCACTCCTGGCTAACATTACACTCTCCAGACATACTCTCCATCTCTGAAGCCTGGCTTAAACCTCAAATATCAAACAAAGAAATCCCCCTCCCCCACAGACTACAACATATTCCGCCAAGACAGGCCTTCAAAAAAGGTAGCAGGGCAGCTATCCTCTACTCAGAAAACCTCTCTCTCCACCCTCTACCACACTTCCCACCTAGTTTCCACCCAGCTGAGATACTCATAGTTAACTGTAATCTAAACAATCACAAAAAATTGCTATCACCTCTATCTATATACCACCAGGCAACAATATCCCTACACTAGAATTCTTTCTCGCCTGGATGTCCCAAACAATCACCTATGAAACTGTTATCATCTGTGATGTCAATATCAACTGGAACTCTCTCACCACCCTCTCCCCTAATTCCAGCATTAGCCTATATGGCTTCACCCAACATATCACCACCCCAACTCATATTAATTATCTATCCACACCACACTAGACTGGATACTTACTTCCCACCCCAACTACTATCACAACCCCTCTACTCTCCCAGACACAATAAGAGATCATCTCCCAATTGCTATAAACCATCACCTATCCCATGCACTCAAATCCCATGTACACAGGGACTGCCGTAATCTATTCAACTTCAACCCAGATTTATTTAATCAAACACTCTCATCTATGAATTGGTCTTTTTTTTAGTAACTTCCCCTCGAGGAAACAGTCCTTAAATTCACAGCATTTTCCTTAATACAATCAACTCCTTAGCCCCTACTAGAAAGGTTGCATTAGAGCTAACTTTGCACCTTGGATAGGTAAAGCCACACTCTCTCTCATGCAGAAAGGAGACTGTGCATGGAAAACCTGGAACAAACTTAGAACCCCATCCAGCCTCCTTCTGTATAGAGAACTACGTAACACCACAACTAAACAAATCTCCCTTGACAAGAAAAACTTTTACCTCAACCCTCAAAAAAAAAAAAAAAAACCTACTCTAACCCCAAAAGATTTTGGAGTACCATTAATAAACTCTTGCACCCAGGTAACCCCTCTCAACCCCTTCCCTAACTCCTCCCCACTAGAAATTGCTACAACCCTCAACTCCTTCTTCATAGACTCCATTCAGAAACTAATCAAATCTGATACAAATCTAAATCATAACACTCCCACCCCTCCCTCCAACCTCACCACCTTTTCTATCAAGCCTATTCCCATAACTGTTATCAGATCTCTCCTCTCTAAACCCAAACCCTGCTTCTCTTCAGCAGATTACCTACCTCCCCTTTACCTCAAAGTAGCAGCCCCCTCCATAGCCTATCCAGTCTCCATACATATTAACAGGTCAATTCAGGAAAACCTAGTCCCTCAAATATGGAAAAAAATAATTTATTATTCAAGTGCACAAAGGCGGTAACTCCACCGACCCCTTAAATTTCAGGACTATCCCTATCCTATCTCCTATCTCAAAAATCCTAGAGAAGTGTATTCACAAATAGCTCAAGTCTCATATAATTCAAGAAAATCTCCTCACCCCTACTCAACATGGTTTCTACCCACAACATAGTGCCACTACTGCTCTACTGTCTTTCACCAACTCCATCTCCACCTCACTCAACAACACACTAGTATCTTCCCACTTGTTAGACCTCTCCAAGGCTTTTGATAATGTTTCTCATAATATCTTGCTCTCTAAGCTGTCTTCCTTCAACCTCTCCACCTCCACCCTTAACTGGCTCTCTTCATACCTGTCAAATAGAGCTCAATCAGTTAAATGGATGTCAGCTACCTCCTCATTTCTTCCTGTCCTTACTAGAGTACCCCAAGGCTCCATCCTGGGTCCACTAATATTTAACATTTTTACTAATGATCTCTTCCAATCCTGCCCCAACTCCAAACTTATTCAATATGCTGATGACTCCACAATCATCTCTACCTCTGACAATTTAACTGACCTACATACCTGCACAAAAGACACTCTACACTCTGTCGAAAGATGGCTCACTACTCATTAGATCCCACTCAACCCCAACAAAACTAAACTTCTTCTCTTCCTTCCCAAACCTTTCCATCACCTCAAATCTTCCTTTACTAGCTCATCCCTAAACAATACAACTATTCTAGCCAAACCACATACTAAACTACTTGGCATACTCAGAGATGATGAACTAAAAATTCAATATCCATATCAACAACTGCATCAAAAAGACCCAGCAGAAAATGGGATTGCTTTACAGAAATAAAAACTTCCTTACCCAAGAATCCAAAATATCCCTTGCCCAAGCCTACCTCCTTCCTACATTACTTCATTCTGCCCCTATTTTCACCAACCTCCAAAAGAATCTCCTAAATAAACTGGAACAAACTTATAATAAGATTGCTAGATTTTCCACAAACCTCACCTATTGCTGACACCACTGCCTCTCTCTAAAAAAACTAAACTGGCTAGAGTTCCATAACCAACTCGCCTCAACTTTACATGATACACTCCATCTTGCTACAACCCCAAGCTTGTCCCTCCTTAACAACTCTCATCTCCCTCTATACCCCCAACCATGAGCTTTGTAGCTCAGACCAACATTTACTCCACATCTCCAAACCAAATAAATCCACGGGAAAAAGTCTTTATAGCCATGCAGTCTCCACACACTGGAACAAGCTTCCTCTCTCCATCAGATCTCTCCCTAACTCACTCAACTTCAAATGTGCCCTAAAGGAATTCCTACGCAACTCCTGGTCCTGCACCTGTAAAGACCCTACTTGAAAATTTTCTCCTCCCCAACCCCCTTCTCCCTTCTACTCACTCACTCTCTCTTTCCTTTATCCTAACCCCCCTCCACTCCTAACGTTCTTCTCTTATCTACCTCCCTCTTCTGTAACCTATGCAACCTGTCTCCTAAATACACTCTAGTTACTTTCACAGCCTCCACCTTGGCCTCTCCTGAGCTTATCCTGCCTCCCCCATCATTTTTCCCAAAATCATCTATATGCTACAATTACAATCCTTCATGACTGCCAGGCCTTCCTTTCCTCTTTCACCTATTCCTTAACACTCAACTACTTTTTCAACTTCACGTTATTATAAAATATGAAATTACTTCTCCTTAAGAATGTTTAACCATAGTCTATATCTTCACTTTTGTATTTGTCTATAGCTGTAGTGTTTTTTTTCCCCATTTTATGCATATGTAATTCACTTTTGTAACTAACTGTAAACATTGCAATTTGGAGCTTTTCTTCTCTGGTCTCTGCTGAGATAGGGCACCTGCCCAGCCAGACTAACCTGGTTAACAAATGGCAAATAAATAAATAACTAAATATGTAATACCTTGTTTTCAAGGATTTCCACTATTAGTTTAAGAAGGAAATATATAATTTTTTTATTGATCTGTTAGTCAAAGACAGATAAGGCAAAGCAGACTGACAATGGTATCTTTTGCTGTCATTATATCATCTTTTGTTATTTGCTGTTATCTGCCAGCTTCACTATTAGAGGTATACTATACAGGGAACAGCTTGAAGAAGTTGTGTGGGAAATCTTTGCTGCCCAAATAGAAAAAAAAAACTAAATTTTTTGCTAAAGCACTGTTAAGCTATTTTTGACAAAATTATTTTTGTATGATTCAGTGATCAGTGAGATGACAGATCTTTTATAGGAAGTAGTCAGTTGAACATTTAGTTTACTTATTCCATTTACAGTTTTTTCACCAGGTTAGTCCCCCTCTCCCACTAAGCTAGTGGCTTCTTTTCGGGAGAGAGTTAAGGTAGTATTCATACTGATTAGTAGAGTTTTGGTCAGGACACCAGGGAATTTCCCATACTCCTTTTGATAAGTGCCATGGAATCTGTTACATCCCTAGCTCATTCAGATGGCACCTCGGTTTAATGTCTCATCTGAAAGATAGTAAACTAGAGTGTGCAGAGCCCCCCCCCCCCCCATGCTTTATGGCAGCCTCAAAATTTAAAAATGAGTCCAACTACCTGTTGTTGCAAAAGGGCCATACTTTTGCTCTGAAAATATGATGAAGGGGGCTTTGCCGTGTGTATCTCGATATGTTTCCCCTATACTGCCCTTAACTAATTATACTGATTCTGAGGAGACAACAGTTCTTATAAAAAGTAATTGTTGTACTCTGTCTAGTTGTTTCAGCATATTTTTCGCCAGCTAAATGACTTCTGAGAAGACAGTACAAAATGCATATCTCTTAGTACAGAGCATATCATGATACAGATGTACCAACTGTAAATAATGAGCATTAATATTTTTTTCTTACACTTCAAAGCATGTTTCCTGATTTTGCTAAAAAGCAGTTGATTTAAGTCTGGAAAAGAACAGGACAATATCAGATATAGGAAAGCATAATTATTCTTTCCTGTGTTAGCAGACATTATATGCTGCTTTCATGAAATCCTTGAACAAATATTTTAGCTCAAAGAAATAACCCATAGCTTAGGAAACGTTACAGACAAAATAAGTAATGGTGCAAACTCATGGTATGAATTTTTTTTGTTGTGGTTAAATTACTGCTCATATAGCACAGGTAACTCACTAAGATGGCCACATCTAGTAAAAGTTAACCAGGCTAAAACTGGAAAGTACTTAGCCTCCTTTTTTCTGAAGCATGTGACTCTGTCATCCATCCTGTAATGTGATAAGGTACCATATGATTTAATTGTGGATATGTCCCAAAAATCTGTGACACTGTTTCTAGTTTAAGGTCAGGCATGGGTACTCATATGATCAAAATTGGATGCAGTAGTGTTAGGCTATCATAAGCAATTGTGTTTCAATATTAATTTTATCTATTGTCAGGATTTATATTTAGCTGCCTCCAATGTTCAGCCTCAATGCATTAAAGTAAGTAAGTAACTACATAGTATATTAACATTTTAAAGATCACCAAGGAACTGAAATTATGTCAGTGTGTTCCTGCATTAATTTCTTTCATATTTATTAAATGCTATAATTAAGATATAACATATATTCAGAGTAAATGACACACAGCTTTTCTAAGATAGCTGATTTTGCGACTTTTGTTTCTGGAGGTGAAACTGACGTTGGATCCCATAAAAGAGAAGAGAAGTGAGAAACTTAATTTTTGCTTGCATATTTAAGAATATAAACCTCAACTCTTTTAATTCATATGAAGTTAATTGCTAAAATGAATGTTATCTTGGAAGACTGACACAAGTTTGCTTTACAAATAGCTAAGTGTAGGAAATAACTATATTTATGCTATCTGCAAAGATATTTAATTTTTGTAACCATAACTGAGTTCTTGTCTTGAGTTCTAGGAGATAAACTAATTTTTTTTGTTCTCTGGTGGTTTGTTTAGACATATGGGCTGAGAAACAAAAACCTAAATGAAGCACTAAAGAACAAATGCTGTCTTTTCAGATGTCTCTAGGAAACTGACACTTCTCTGTTAAGACAAATACAGCAAGAAGCACTGTGACAGTGTATTGAACAGTGTTAGTCTGCAGGGCAGACCTGTTTGCGTGACAAAATTCTGAAATACATGCCTGTTACTGTATGTTCCAGAGAGCAATAGCTTCTAAGTTACTTCTATAACAAGCATGTTGGTTAGAGGGTTCACAGCATCTGATGTGAAAGTGACAAAGAATTTTGTGCTGTGTTTCATTTGGTTTATGTCATAAACTTTTTTAGTCATACTTTTGGGAGTGAAGGGCACCCACTTTATGGAGCTTTAGTGAAGTATTTTGTACAGATGACACAGTCAACAATGTATGAAAATTGTGCCTGACAAGCTAAAGATAGCCAAAGCTGTAGCAGAGAAGTAAGGAAATACTGTTAAAAAAATGAATGATGCAGGGGTTCCACTTTTTTGGAAGACCCATACTGTAGATACTGAACAGCTACTCTGAAAAAAAAGTGTGTGCTTTGTAGTTGTTCATACCTCATAGCTGCATCTTACTAGAAACATACTCTTTACATGGAGCTGAACACACATTTGTCTTAAGTTTCTCTTTTTCCATAACTAATTCATACTTTGCTGCTCTTTCTGTTCTTTTGGACACTGCTGTCAATGAGCACATTTTGGACTTTTAACTTTAATGACCATATGTTTTATTTGAATTTGTTTATTCACAGAATAGTTCTTTTGTTCCTGCGTTGCACTTTGATTTTGTTGTTCTCTGTGGTGCTTCTTATGTCTTCTTATATGTTAGAACTGCTATTAATCTACCTGTCTATATCTATCTGTATATATATATATATATATATATATATATGTGTGTGTGTGTGTGTGTGTGTGTGTGTGTATCCATATGTATCTATATATATGTATAGATAGATATTGCATTCCCATCACGGCAATGTACTCTTTTAATTTCTGTCTTGCATTAAAAAGCAGTTATCCAGGTCATAAGGTGCAAAACAGTGCAGTCATTACAATCTACTGCAGCCCGATACTGATTAACTGTGCAGAAGGTGAGATGTTGAGCAATGGAGTCTGAATAGGTAGACAATTTCTGCATACATAGCCGGCCTAAGGCATAGGCCAACTAGGCGGCTGCCTAGGGCACCGCTATAGCAGGGGCGCTTTTCCAGTATTTATTTGGTGTAGGTAGACCATGATGGGGGCACTGGGTGGTGTGGAGGGGCACCGTAGAGACCTTTTGCCTAGGGCACCAATTGACCTAAGGCCGCTCCTGTCTGCATATATTTATTTTCTTTGTACAACTACCTGGCTTCTCATTTAACAATATAGGATCTCATATTCTTGTAATAATATAATACAGTTATTTTGTATGCTGTATTTCTGCCCTAAATTCTCATCTAATATCATTCTGATTCTTCCTCTTCTTGTAGACACAATAAATTTCTGTCACTTCTGTCATTATTGTGCCTTTGCCTTTGTTTCATTTATGATTTCATTAATTATTCTTAAACATCCGTTCTGCTTTCTGACACTAACAAACCAGAACTTGGATTTCAGCTTTCTCCCCACTGATAAATATAAAGGTTATAAATCTGCAGTTTGCAAATGTATATTTCTGTAGTTTAGCAATGCAAGATGAACTTCCATTCAGTCTGAAATGTATCTCTTTATCATACGTTTCACTGCCTGGATTATATGTTCCACTCACCCGTTAGACTGTGAATTCCTTGTACTAGAAGTTTTATGCAGAAACTCATATGCTACAGAAAAACATTTGAATATTTGTGGATCTTCACCTGACATTACTTGTTAGGTATTCCATATCTAACATATTTATTACAGAGATGGTGTGTTTTCTTTCAGCTGCACAGCATCTGAATACTTTGAAAGTTATTACATATGTTTAACTAAGGCAATGCTGAAATGTCATGTGGTATTTGATACACAGTGAACATTTTTGCACCATTTGCTTATTTATGCTGTCATACTAGGCCAAAACATCAGACATTTTGCTCATTTTTTCCAGTTAGATATTCCAAAGTGAGACTCCTGAATATCTTAAAGCTTTGATTTTTTTTTTTAAAATGGGATGAGACTATGACTTTTTCAGCTTTGAATAAACCTTGAATACTTAAGACTTCAGAGATGACACACCAGTCTAACAGTTTGCTTTTTTCAGTTCCAAACTTTGAGATCTTTGTTTAATCAGTCATATATCATGCTACTGCTTAGAAGTATGCCATACCAAGAGATCATAATTTGAGTTCACATCTTCATCCCAGGCTTAATTTGTATCACCTTTAGTTTATTGAAAGACCTCTGGAGAAAATAAAATTCCATATGGTAGCCTTAAGAATTTATATGTGCCTAATAGTGTGCTAAAGGTATGTAGCTTTGGACTACTTTCATTTTGCCATTTAGTAATGAAAATAATTTCACATTAGATATAGTAGCAGTCACTTTTTCTCCTTTCTGCAATGAACAATGTTCTCTCAGAACCCATTTATAGGTTCATAGGTTGGTACCAGGCTATTGGCCCTAGGGCCTATACAAGCCTAGCCATAACAATTTCCTGGATATTTCTTCCTACAATATTTACTTCCCTGGACCCCTGTCTAGCAGGGCGACTGACATGATCCCTGGGGTGAATTTCCTATCTCCCATCCAATCATCAAGGTTCCTTTTGAAGAGAGCCAAGGAGGTGCTCTGCTTGACATGTATGGGCAGTCTATTCCAGAGTATGGGGAGTCTCTGGGACAAGAACCTGTCCCTCTAGCATGTTTTGTTCATTGTGATGACAAGGTTTAGTTCCCTGGAGCATGTGGCTCTGAGGGATTGGGATTTCTTTAAGTTGAGCATGTCCAACAGCTTAGGGTTTGACATGGCCTTGTATGTTAAGCAGAGATCACCTCTGAGTAGACGATATGCCACTAGACTATGAATAAACATGACACTTAGGTGAGGTGTCAGTTCATTTTGTAGTTCATGTAGTATACAGCCCGGGATGTCATCTGGTCCCATGGATGCTGTATTCTTAGCTTTGGAGAGTGCAGTTTCTACCTGTGTGGCCGTGATTACCGGAATTTGGCAATCTTTTGGTACTGAGATGGGCCCTTTAGGGGGTGAGATGGGGGAGTGAAGTTGGCACTAAATCGATCTGCCAGGACATTGGCAATATCCTTGGGATCAGTATATTTAATGCCATTCTGCTGTACCTCAGACCAGATCTGAGCATTGCCATTTATATTCTTGACATAACTATAGAATGCCTTGTGGCTGTCTTTGGAATCTTTGGCAATTTCATTTTCGTAACTAGCTTTTGAGGACTTTATGAGGATTCTCAGCTTTTTACTGAGGCTGGTGAGGGAGTTTTTTGCATCCTGGGATTTTCCGCTTTTCTGCAACAGTTTCTTTCTTCTGTTGAATAGTTTGTTTATAGCAGGGGACCACCAGATTGGCTTCCTTTTTTTGGGGGAGAGCATCTTGGTTCTATTTGGGATGGCACGATTCATGCATGAGTGCATGTGCTCGTACAGTGCCTTAGTGTAGGATTCAGCAGTCGAACTTTCAGATCCCGTCTGCATGGGTGTCATGACGTTTGTCGCTTCTGACTTGAGAAGCATGAAGTTGGCTTTGGAGAAGTTTTTTACGGAGGTTTCCTTAAAGGGGGTGTGGGTGGGATGTAGAATTCAAGGGTGATTAGCTTATGGTCTGATTTGACCAATGAGGGGGTGACCACTGGTGTGGACCATCGATCTCCCATGCTGGTAATGACTTGGTCTAGGATATTGGAGCCCTGGTGGGACTATGAATTAGTTGCTCTAGGGTGTTGGAATTTATGAATTCCAAGAACCTTTGGGAAAAGGTGTTGGTACCGGAGTAGTTTTCCCAGTTAATGGCAGGGTAGTTGAAATCACCCAGTATTAGGGTGTTTGGTTGTATCGTAATATTTTCCAGTATATTTAAAAGGTGTAGTGAGAATCTTTGGGGGATCTGTAGCAAGCTACAGTTTGGATTGCAGTCTTACCTAGTGTTAGTTACACCTGGAGAATTTCAGATGCATTGTGTTGGGCAACTAGCCTGGAGGTGTGAATATCCTTGGTGAATATGGACACTCCTCCACATTTAGTGTTTCGGTCTTGGTTTTGTGGCCGAAAAGTGTGGTAAGAGTTGTAGCCTGGTATTGCAGGGGTGCTCTATGGAGCCTTGAACCAGGTCTCAGTTACTGCACAGATATCAATGTTCTCCATTTTTAGGAGTGTATCAAGAGAGTGCATTTTGAGGTTTAGACTTCTGGCATTGAGTAGCATTACCTTCAGATTTTTCATGCTTGTATCTGTTACGGTGGTGGTTTTGTCCTTTGAACCTTGCATAAAAAAGGCACTATAGGGGTGGCAAGAGCTTTAGCCAGTAACCCGAATCCCAGGGGTGACAGGTGCAGACCATCTCTGGCAAAGCATCGTGGTCTGATGAAGTTAACTCTTGTTTAACGAAAGTGATCACATTTTATTTGTTTTTCTTGTGGATTTTTATCATTAAACACACCTTGGGTTTATCATCACCTGAGTGATTTGTGCCTGTGAAACACTGCCTGCCAGCATTTTTATTTATTTAGTTTGTTTTGCTGCTTCTGTTTTTTTAAAGCATTCTGGTTTGTCGATCATGTCTTCCCAGGCAGACAGATACTGGATCCTCTTTGTATGACACCAGAAGCTTAGCCAATTGTTGAAGTCAATCATTTTGTCCTTATACTGTGGTATCATTCTGGGCAAAGGCAGGATGCTACTAAGGGCTAGGGTCATACCTGCCTGGGCCACATGATCCAAGAGCTCTTCCATGTCTCTTTTCATGTAGTCCAGGGAGGTACGTCTCAAGTCATTCACTCCAACATGGACAATGACAGAGTCGTATTTGTACTTGTTGTGGAGTGACTTGAGTGCATGCATTATGTGGTGGATCCTGGCACCCGACAGTCAGCTGACTGTAATTTTCTCCTTGTTCAGACTGGTGAGTGGGACATCAGTGTGCCTGAATATAGAATCACCTATGACTAAACTGTTGGGTACATTGTCTTGCATTAGGTGCTATTGTTGGGTGGCTCACTGGTGTTGTGAGCTATGTGTCACTTTGGTTGTGACTGGTGTTTGTTTGCATTTCAGCTTTGGAGGTCCTTGTTGCTTGGGCAGGTTAATGTTAAAGGCCTCCGCATATGTGGGTTTAGTGTTGCTATGTGTGGGTGTTGATGGTATGGGTTTTGAAGAGCTATGAGTTGCTTGAGGTGTAGTGCAGGTGTTAACCTTCTCATCTTGACTGTCTAGCACAATCTTGGCCGGAGAGAGCTTTGCCTCCTGTTTGGCTATGTAAGTGCATCTCTCGCAGGTTGTAGTGTTGGGTGGTAGGAGGAAAGGGTTGTCTGTGTACATGAGGCAGTTGCCGCATTGCCCCAGTATGCCCAGATTCACCAGGTGAGAAGCTGACCCTTTGACATGCCTGTTTAGGTGCTTTTTTTTGTAAAGTACAAGAGCTGTTTTCCCTTAACTTTGCAAGGTACTTTGCAATTATAGGCTGTTTAGTGCCTACAATTAATTTCTCCTTATTGACAAAGAGAGTTAAGTGCTTGTATCAATTTCAGGCTTCCTAGTGCTTTCCAGCAGGTTCTAGAGCAAGTGCTAGTCACAGGGGTTTAGATTTTAGTGCTACTACTGAGAAACCAGCTAGTTCGAAGGGAAAATTTGAAGAGCAGACATTCTGGCACGTAGAATAGTTTAACTGTAGCCCCGCAGTGCTGCATGATGTGAAAAATGTGCAAACACACGTGTTTTTAAGCCAGAATGTTGAAAGGGATAGAAATCAGCCAAAAAAGGCTAATAAAATTACAATTTCTGAGCTGGAAACCACTCCTCTAGTGTTAGATAGGCAGTACAATGCACACCACTCCCACTGGTAAGCAGTAGGACTTCCCTCTACCACAGCAAGGTCTGGATAGCTCTGAACACAGAAAATAAAGTCCTGAGACAAGCAAAGCCTGGAATCTGGACTATACTGGCTAGGAAAGGTGGGAAACGAGCAAACAAGATAGTATTTTTTTTGGTTAAAACAGGCTAAACAATGCAATAATACAGTAAATATACACAGTAAAGGCTAACACACTTGAGTGTGTAGTCCTAAACAGTAAATGCAATTAAAACTCTACAAAATTAGCAATTTAAAACTTTTTAAATGAAACAAGGTAAGTGCATAACTGAAAAACAATTTGAGGCAGTAATACAGTACAACAAGTAGCTAGTCTACATATACAGAGAAGTCTATATATACAGAAAAGCAGCTAAAACACACTTAAACAATTCGGATGCAGTGCAACCT
Source organism: Protopterus annectens (assembly GCF_019279795.1). Classification (NCBI taxonomy): domain Eukaryota; kingdom Metazoa; phylum Chordata; order Ceratodontiformes; family Protopteridae; genus Protopterus; species Protopterus annectens. Next base: position 1,026,744,327 of record NC_056744.1, read on the forward strand.
AGAGCACTTGAGTTGTAGCAATATTAAGATAAATTTAGTTATAGTAAATGAACTAAAATATACTCTATATTTCCAGAATGTTTAAGAAGCACAGTCCGAGCACATGGAGATTCAGATTTTTTTTTTTAATTATAAGAAAGAGAGAAAGGAGTAACAGAAGGCCTTCTCAGATGTTATCTCTGTATTAGGTAGAATAAGTTAATGACACTAGTCTGGGAGGAGTGTCCCAGATCAAATTTACAGTAGGGGTGGGAAACTGCAAAGCCACCAAGTATAACAACAAGACACCAACAGGGTGGGAGGGTGGGGACCAATACTAAAGCTATTAGCCTACACTCTTTAGACATTAAACACTACAGAAATCTTTATGACAGCAGTGAGACGCAAAATGAAAGTTTTTAAACAGATAAAGGAGCAATGAGACTCTACAGAATGCTTTTAACTGCAAACAAATCAGTTAATCACACAGATTAGTTAATAACAATAAAATACAGTAAAAAGTATGTAGCAGGCAATAAAAAGTGCTATATATAAATTGCTAGAAGCAATAATTAGTATAAATAAGCCAAAAAACAAGATGCTTACATATCTTAGATCAGAGTTGTAGTCAACACTCCTCCTCCACTCTGCTCAGTGTGTATAGACAGAAATCCTCACAAAGTTAGAGCTTAAATACCAGAAAATACAACCTTAGGCAGCTTTTTTTTAAAAAAGCACAAAAGAATGAGCTCCCATTAGCCAGCAGCCAATCAACACAATCCAGCCAAGAAGGTAAAGAAAGGCTTCTGCTAATTCAAGATGGCCTGTTCATGTGCTCTGAACAAACACTGCAAAGACAAACAGGCCCAGAGCCAGCAAATCTGAAATTGGACAATACTAAAGCTATAAGCCTACACTCGTTGGACAGTAAACACTACAGAAATCTTTATGACAGCAGTGAGCCACAAAATGGAAGTTTTTAAACAGATAAAGGAGCAAAGATACTCTACAGAATGCTTTTAACTGCAGACAAATACCCATGCAGATTAGTTAATAGCAATAAAATACAGTAAATATTCTGCAGCAGGCAAAAAAAAGTGATATATATATATATATGTAAATTGCTAGTAGCAATAATCAGTATAAATAAGCCAAAAAAAGAGGATACTTGTATATCTCAGATCAGAGTTGTAGTCAACGCCTCTCCTTCACTCTGCTCAGTGTGTATAGACAGAAATCATCTCAAAGTTAGGGCTTAAATACCAGAATATACAACATTAGACAACTTTTTTTAGAAAGCACAAAAGAAATAGCCCCCACTGGTCAGTAGCCAATCAACACAATCCAGCCAAGAAGGTAAAGAAAGGCTTTTGCTAATTCATGATGGCCTGTTTATGTGCTCTGAACAATCACTGCAAAGACAAATGGGCCCAGAGCCAGCAAATCTGAACTGGGACAATTTGCTATTAGCCTACACTGTTTAGACACTGAACACTACAGAAATCTTGATGACAGCAGTAAGCCACAAAATGGAAGTTTTTAAACAGATAAAGGAGCAAAGAGACTCTACAGAGTGCTTTTAACTGCAAACAAATCAGTTACCCATGCAAATTAGTTAATAACAATAAAATACTGTAAAAAGTATACAGCAGGCAAGACAAAGTTCTCTATATAAATTGCTAGAAACAATAATCAGTATAAATATGCCAAAAAAACACAATACCTATATATCTCAGATCAGAGTTGTAGTCAGAGCCCCTCTTCCAATCTGCTCAGTGTGTATAGACAGAAATCCTCTCAAAGTTGGGACTTAAATACCAGAAGATACAATCTTAGACAACTTTTTTTTAAAAAAGCACAAAAGAAATAGCTGCCATTAGCCAGCAGCCAATCAACACAATCCAGCCAGGAAGGTAAAGAAAGGCTTCTGCTAATTCAAGATGGCCTGTTCATGTGCTCTGAACAATCACTGCAAAGACAAACAGGCCCAGAGCCAGCAAATCTGAACTGGGACAATACTAAAGCTATTAGCCTACACTCTTAAGACATTAAACACTACAGAAATCTTTATGACAGCAGTGAGCCGCAAAATGAAAGTTTTTAAACAGATAAAGGAGCAAGGAGACTCTACAGAATGCTTTTAACTGCAAACAAATCAGTTAATCACACAGATTAGTTAATAACAATAAAATACAGTAAAAAGTATGTAGCAGGCAATAAAAAGTGCTATATATAAATTGCTAGAAGCAATAATTAGTATAAATAAGCCAAAAAACAAGATACTTACATATCTTAGATCAGAGTTGTAGTCAACACCCCTCATCCACTCTACTCAGTGTGTATAGACAGAAATCCTCACAAAGTTAGAGCTTAAATACCAGAAAATACAACCGTAGGCAGCTTTTTTTTAAAAAAGCACAAAAGAATGAGCTCCCATTAGCCAGCAGACAATCAACACAATCCAGCCAAGAAGGTAACGAAAGGCTTATGCTAATTCAAGATGGCCTGTTCATGTGCTCTGAACAAACACTGCAAAGACAAACAGGCCCAGAGCCAGCAAATCTGAAATTGAACAATACTAAAGCTATTTAGACAGTAAACACTACAGAAATCTTTATGACAGCAGTGAGCCACAAAATGGAAGTTTTTAAACAGATAAAGGAGCAAGGAGACTCTACAGAATGCTTTTAACTGCAAACAAATTGGTTACCCATGCAGATTAGTTAATAGCAATAAAATACAGTAAAAAGTATGCAGCAGGCAAGAAAAAGTGATATACACATATATATATATATATATATGTATATATATATATATATATATATATATATATATATATATATGTATGTATATATATATATATATATATATATATATATATATATATATAAATTGCTAGTAGAAATAATCAGTATAAATAAGCGAAAAAAAGAGGATACTTGTATATCTCATATCAGAGTTGTAGTCAATGCCTCTCCTTCACTCTGCTCAGTGTGTATAGACAGAAATCATCTCAAAGTTAGGGCTTAAATACCAGAAGATACAACCTTAGACAACTTTTTTTAGAAAGCACAAAATAAATAGCCCCCACTGGTCAGTAGCCAATCAACACAATCCAGCCAAGAAGGTAAAGAAAGGCTTTTGCTAATTCATGATGGCCTGTTTATGTGCTCTGAACAATCACTGCAAAGACAAACGGGCCCAAAGCCAGCAGATCTGAACTGGGACAATTTGCTATTAGCCTACACTGTTTAGACACTGAACACTACAGAAATCTTGATGACAGCAGTAAGCCACAAAATGGAAGTTTTTAAACAGATAAAGGAGCAAATAGACTCTACAGAGTTCTTTTAACTGCAAACAAATCAGTTACCCATGCAAATTAGTTAACAATAAAATACTGTAAAAAGTATACAGCAGGCAGAAAAAGTTCTCTATATAAATTGCTAGAAACAATAATCAGTATAAATATGCCAAAAAAAACACAATACCTATATATCTCAGATCAGAGTTGTAGTCAGAGCCCCTCTTCCACTCTGCTCAGTGTGTAAAGACAGAAATCCTCTCAAAGTTGGGGCTTAAATACCAGAAGATACAACCTTAGACAACTTTTTTTTTTAAAAAGCACAAAAGAAATAGCTCCCATTAGCCAGCAGCCAATCAACACAATCCAGCCAGGAAGGTAAAGAAAGGCTTCTGCTAATTCAAGATGGCCTGTTCATGTGCTCTGAACAATCACTGCAAAGACAAACAGGCCCAGAGCCAGCAAATCTGAACTGGGACAATACTAAAGCTATTAGCCTACACTCTTTAGACATTAAACACTACAGAAATCTTTATGACAGCAGTGAGCCGCAAAATGAAAGTTTTTAAACAGATAAAGGAGCAAGGAGACTCTACAGAATGCTTTTAACTGCAAACAAATCAGTTAATCACACAGATTAGTTAATAACAATAAATACAGTAAAAAGTATGTAGCAGGCAATAAAAAGTGCTATATATAAATTGCTAGAAGCAATAATTAGTATAAATAAGCCAAAAAACAATGTACTTACATATCTTAGATCAGAGTTGTAGTCAACGCCCCTCCTCCACTCTACTCAGTGTGTATAGACAGAAATCCTCACAAAGTTAGAGCTTAAATACCAGAAAATACGACCTTAGGCAGCTTTTTTTTAAAAAAGCACAAAAGAATGAGCTCCCATTAGCCAGCAGACAATCAACACAATCCAGCCAAGAAGGTAACGAAAGGCTTCTGCTAATTCAAGATGGCCTGTTCATGTGCTCTGAACAAACACTGCAAAGACAAACATGCCCAGAGCCAGCAAATCTGAAATTGAACAATACTAAAGCTATAAGCCTACACTCATTAGACAGTAAACACTACAGAAATCTTTATGACAGCAGTGAGCCACAAAATGGAAGTTTTTAAACAGATAAAGGAGCAGAAACTCTACAGAATGCTTTTTACTGCAAACAAATCGGTTACCCGTGCAGATTAGTTAATAGCAATAAAATACAGTAAAAAGTATGCAGCAGGCAATAAAAAGTGATATATATATATATATATATATATATATATATATATATATATATATATTTAAATTGCTAGTAGCAATAATCAGTATAAATAAGCCAAAAAGAGAGGATACTTATATATCTCAGATCAGAGTTGTAGTCAACGCCTCTCCTTCACTCTGCTCAGTGTGTATAGACAGAAATCATCTCAAAGTTAGGGCTTAAATACCAGAAGATACAACCTTAGACAACTTTTTTTTAGAAAGCACAAAAGAACCATCCACACTAGCCAGCAGTCAATCAACACAATCCAGCCAAGAAGGCAAAGAAAGGCTTCTGCTAATTCAGGATGGCCTGTTCATGTGCTCTGAACAATCACTGCAAAGACAAACAGGCCCAGAGCCAGCACATCTGAACTGGGGCAATACTAAAGCTATTAGCCTACACTCTTTAGACAGTGAACAGTACAGAAGTCTTTATAACTACGAACAAGCTATTAGCCTACACTCTTTAGACAGTGAACAGTACAGAAGTCTTTATAACTACGAACAAATCAGTTATCCATGCAGATTAATTAATAGCAATAAAATACAGTAAAAAGTATGCAGCAGGCAATAAAAAGTGCTATATATAAATTGCTGCAAGCAATAATCAGTATAAATAAGCCAAAAAAACAGGATACTTATATATCTCAGATCAGAGTTGTAGTCAACACCCTTCCTCCATTCTGGTCAGTGTGTATAGACAGAAATCCTCTCAAAGTTTATTAAGTTCTTTCTTTTCTAAACACTCCATAATTTTGCTCACTTCCCACCAGTTGCTTTATTGATAATCATTGTAAACTCAGTCTGTTTAGCAATCACAACTAGCTGTTTCATAACCGTCTTATTTTGCTTTAAACCCTCAGAATGTGGGTACTCTATGTGGTGGCTGTATCACTGGTACAGTTTCTAATGACATTTTAATGCAAAATTTTGACTTCAGGTAACCTAGGCTATCAAATAGATTGGTATAGCTTACTAGAGTATCAGACTCAGTATCAGCGCTTTCCATTTGGAGGCACGTTTTAAATGTTTTTCAGTTAGTTTTGAGATTTTGTGTCTAATGATGATTTCTTCTTTTTAGCCTAGTATCATACTTAGTTCTCACTGGCTGACTATGCGAGTATTCTGACTGCATCTGACAATACATTAATTATGTTGAATGTGTTTGTGAAAATGAAAATTATACTGGTTGTCTTAGTGAGAATATTATCAGAGCATCTGTGTATCGTGACCCTTGTGGTTTATTAATTCATTTTCTGCTTGTATGCCTTTAATTTTTCTTCGTCATGCCAATGCACGCATGCATCTTTACCAACCATTTTGACTAGTGTTAACTCAGGTTGTAGAGCTGCTACTTGAAAACAGTCTGTAATCCTTATTTTTATGAGCACATTTTAGTCAGATTTGTCATACAGGTACTTTTATGTCCTGAATAACATAAAAGTACACAGACATACTCATTTACCTTGTAACTCTAGACTTCTGAAAACACGCTTAGACATTATTTTGCAATCTGGTCCAGTATCAGGTACAAGTGCAACATATTTGACGTGTGCACAAATTCTCTGACTAGACTAAATTTCTAGACGTATTCTCAAACCTTACTGCATTGCAATCCCTGTTTCTGATTTTAATTTGCACTGCATACACTGCAGTCTTTTTCACAGTTTCACAGGCATTTCAGTTTTCACATCAACATACATTTCTAACATATTACTTTATTGCTTTTGTGACCTTTTTCTTCTAAAGCACTGTTTTCCATTATGGCCATTAGGATAAATCCCATACATCCAGCATATTGCTTTATATTGCCACTTTTCATGTGCACTATCACAGAATGTGTATTGTTTATGACTATACACCATCTTGCACAATGTGTTTTAATGTAGTCATGTTTTTATTTTTAATTCTTAAATTGTTTTGCTGTATTTTATCTGTTTTCAGTTTCATTGTCAATTGTACACACTTTTATGCTATCAGTCATTGATGTTTATGTGTATGTTCACTTGCACAGCACACATCAATGGATTTTAAAGATGGTATGTTCATTTTTCTAGTGGCCTGTGTCTTGTTTAGTCATTATTTATGCCACAAATACGTTTTTCTCTGGTAAATTAATTGCATAGCTTTTCAAATTCACAGTCATCAACTCTGTCTTAAATGAGTCACAAGTGTCACTGGTTTCTTCCCCGACAAAAATTAAATACAACTAAATAAATAAATAAAAAATAAATATCTAATATAGAACACATTCTTCTTTTGCTAATGTTATGCCTGGAATTAATTTTTCAGTAGTGCCAAATTGTTGTTCTCCTCCTCACTCAAAGCAAAAGTATTAAATACCTTGATGGCTTCTTTGCTTATGACATAAAGCAACGTGGTAAATCTGTCTGCCTCAGATGTAGCTTAAATCTTTGAATAATGACTTCTGGTTTTCTGACAGGATTCTTACAGTTTCAGAGCAATTGGAGGTCAAATCACTGTCAGAGACAAAATTGAGGAAACTATTCTCAGTACTTGAAGAAAGTAATCATATTTGCACAATTGCAGTCAAAATGTTTAATTTCCTTGTTTTGCTTATCATAGGCTGAAAAATATTTCAAGTTATTGTAAATGGAAATTAAATAATATAGCTTATCTAGGTAACTACAATATAATTACTAGTAAAAACAAAGGAAATTTAAGGCGAAGTAGACAAAAACTGACTAAGTAAATAAATAAAGAAAAACATTGTGCAACTGGTGTCTGTGCATCTGAAATTTAACAGTATAACTGTTTCATCCTTTTCAAAAAATTAAGCAAATTCATTTTTCTGATACCCTACTGGATGATGTTCCATCTTTAGGTACCATAGTAAGAATAAAGTTGTGGCAGTGAAAGGACATGAGAAAAACTCAAGCTAGCTCACTGGTTTACTTGCAAATACCCAGAACCCTTTGGTCATATCACTACTTTGTATAATATGTTATACCCAATACTTTTCATGAATGCATTAATATAGCAACATGTTTGAGCTTTGCACATGTGGATATTTAAACAATTACACACAACTGCGTGTGTATATATATATATATATATATATATATATATATATATATATATATATATATATATATATAAATTACACACATCTGCGTATATATATATATATATATATATATATATATGTGTGTGTGTGTGTGTGTGTGTGTGTATATATATATATATGTATGTATATATATATATATATATATATATATATATATATATATATATATATATACACACACACACACACACACACACATATATATATATATATATATATATATATATATATATATATATATATGTTCTTCTGTTTGCATGCAATGTAATTCTTTATAAATGAATACCGATAAATGATTTCTCAGATCTTACAGTTCTAAGCTTTTTAATTTCAGGCTTCTGAATTATTAGAGACTGAATGAATTTATGCATTCATAATACATATTACCTCCAAAAGACATTATTCAATGATATAAAATGCACTGCTGTTACCATGATTAACAGTATGATTTCGTACTGGGCCACTCTGGTGGCAGAGAGGGATAAATCTCTGACTATGACCCAGCTGGTTTGATTAGTGGCTCCACTGACTGATGGAGTGACAGGGAGGAAAGGGCGTGCTTGTCCTGGGGGAGGGAGCTCACCGGGGATGCTCTCTTAGGGGAGACCTAGTCCGAAGAGGAGAGGTGCCCTCAGAAGTAACTAATGAACATGGAGTGGGGGAGTGGGGAGGGGCTAATACAATTAAAAAAAAAAACCCTAGATGGTAGCACAGCTAGCTGAGCTCTTAAGATCCATGACTGACCCACATAGGCAAACATGCATTTATATAAATGAAAACAAACCACACAGACACAATCCTAGTCACAAGCATTTTACATCCCAAACCATACTGACACATGGGTTACTACCTTTTCAAATGCCCAAAGTGGGGCATTTTTGGTACAAATGTCAGATTTTCCAGGCCGAAACATACCCACGGCCAATACAAAGGACAGACCTTCACTTTTTTGCCTAAATAAAAGCTTATTCTTGTAGCATTTTATTTGCTTATTCTATTTCTTATAACATTTAGGTGTTTCAGATACAAAATAACTGTTTTATGTAACTGTTACATAAAATATAGGAAAAAAAATTGTTCTAAAATCTCAGGACATTTGCCATTTTTACAATTTTTTTGCAGGACACAACTGGCCAGAGAGGGACTGTCCCTTGCAAAGTGGGACAGGTGGTAACCCTACTGACACACTCCCAGTTGCAAACATTGTACATCACTTATAATCTACCCAATCTTTGTTACTCAAACATTACATAGCTCTATAAGTCCTGACACCTTTTAGGGCTTATTCTTCCCCATATGTATTGTTCCCACAATTCCCATTTTTTTCCTATGCAGTTTGCTCCTACCCCTTTGTAAAGATCTCAGTTCCAGTTGTTTTATTTCCATTAGTATATTCAGTACTTCCAGTATAGTTGGTTTAGATTCTGATTTCCATTTTCTAGTAATTGCTTTTTTGGCAGCCACCATTATTAGAAACAGTGAGGTTTTCCCCTGTCTAAGCAATTCTGATTCTATATCATAGCTCAGAAAAATCATCTCCCTCGTCAGACCAATCTGCCTACCCAGCATCTCCGACAGTGCATCCTGCAGGGAATCCTTAAAGTCTGCCAACTCACCGCACTCCCAGAAAATATGTTCCCAGTTACCTTTCTTCCCCTTCACACCACCAACATTTACAGTCTGCCTGAGGAAAAATTCTCTGAAGACTACTTGGTGTATAAACATATCTGTGTAAATATTTCCGGGCAAAAATCCTAAGTCTTCTAGATTTTGTTGCATATTTGGGAGATATATATATATATATATATCCTCCTTTTTTTTTGTGAATTGCTTATCCAGTCTCTCTTTCCAATCCTTTGCAACCTCCTCTGATTAATTCTTATAGTCATCATGAAATATTTTATATGATGTACTAATTATTCCTTTTTTAATGGCAGTTTCTGTTCTAAATTATATTAGAGTCTTTACAAGTGGTGGTCTTTCGTTTAGGCCCCCCCTTATTTCTTTCTCTTTGCCTATACTCTGATATCATTCCATGATAGGGAAGGCAATCTCTAACCTGCATTCCAAATAAATTCTTGGCATCTTCCCATTCTATCATCTTTCCCTCTCCCGTTATTTGCTCCCAATACCTTGGTTCCTTTGCCAATTTTCTCCAATAAATTCCAGCTCCCTCTTGCCTATTTTGTGTATTCCCAGTTGCAGTCATCCCTATTGGCAGAATCTCCTTTCTCCATTCCCGTGTTGGTTTAGTTCTTAGAATACTTTCTGCTACTTTATGGATATATTTTGCATGATTATTATTATTATTCTCCTTAAAGCCCTTCATCCAAAATCGCAGTCTCTCCTTGTTTCTTGAGCTTCCCCCGTGTTTCAGCATCATCCCTTTCCACTTTGAATTATAGCTTTCTGCTTGTGCTATGTATAGGAGTCTTATATGTGTAGCTCTGAAATACCCCTTCAAGTTGGGTAATCCCAATCTGCCCTTTTCTACTGGAAGAATCAACTTATTCCACTTGACTCTTGCTGTCTTCCCTTCCCAGATAAAGTCCTTCAGCTCTTTATTGATTGCTACACACAACTTCTCTGGTTAATAAAAATATGCCTGACCTGTGAATAAGACTAAAGGGACTAAAAACATTTTAATTGCTTATATCTTACTATCCATATAACAAAGCTTCCATTTTCTCAGTTTTTGTGTTATCTTTTGTTTAGTGACTTCGCACATATCCTTAGCTACCACACTAGAATCACTTTAATCCATACTCCTTAATATTTCATTTTATCATGCTCCCATTAATATGGGTATTCCTGAATTAGTTAATGTATGGGTACATAATTTACCGCTATTATCTTTATTTTAGCTTCATTAATTTTGTATCCAGAAAAGATCTGAAACTGTCTCATAATGTTCCACAATACTGTAACGTCTTTTTCTGGTGTTGTCAAGTACAAAATAATATCATCTGCAAGTAATGCCAGCTTTTCTTGACTACCATAATAGTTATATCCTTGAATTTCTGAGCCCCTTATTTTCTTTGCCAGTGGTTCTAAATATAATGCAAATAATAAAGGGGAAAGACGACACACTTGCCTGATTCCACTGCTCAAGCAGAAGTTATCCGAGAGGACCCCACCCACTGTAATTTAAACCTACGATCCCTCATATATTCCCCTAATCAAACTTATAATTTTTTTCAGGAAATGCAAATGCTTCCATTGCCCTGCTCATAAAGTCCCAGCTTACTCAGTCAAATGTTTTTTTTTTTTTTTTTTTTGCATCAAGACCCACCAACAACAGTGGTCTTACATTCTGCTTCCCTTTGGATCATCAGTGTTCTGTTAATGTTGCCAAATATTTGCCTGCCCTCCACAAAACCACATTGATCCATATCTATAAGTTTTGTTATTACTTTTTCCATTCTTTTAGCCATTATAGACATGAACACTTTCTAATCATGGTTTATTATTGAAATAGGCCTGTATGAAGCTGGATCTGATGTATTTTTACCCTCTTTAGGTATTACAGCTACTACTACTTTCTTTCAGGATGGTGGTACTTCTCCTTCTCTTAAGATATTGTTAAACAAAACCTTCCAGATCTTTATCAGTTTTTTTCCTCATAGCTTTCAAACGTCCACAGGAATACCATCTATTCTTAGGGACTTTCCTGTAGATTTGTTATACATCACAATTTTTATCCCATCTCCTCCTATCCTGTTAGTAATTGAGCCTCATCTGCCTTTAACCTTGGCATATTTAATTCTTCCATAAATATTTCCATTTGTATCTTTTCTTGATTTTCATATTTCTCTGCTTTATAGAGACTCTTGTAGCATTTCCAAAATATCTCTAATACCTCTACAGAATCTCTTACCTTCTTTGTTATAGGCTTTCTAGGTTTAGTGACAGCTGTTTCTACTTTCTGTTGCCCGAGTTGTTGTCCTTAATGTTTTTGTGCTCTAGTGTTATTATGAAAAAACAGTTGCTTAGCAGCAATCTTTCTAAACTTGTGGATGTTATTGAGGTTATCTCTTATTTTCTGCCTAGAATTCTACAGTTGATCTTCTTTTTTATTGTGAAATTCCCCCTATTCTGCAATGCATTAACATGTGTCAGTCCCTCTAAATAATTATTGTTACTTCTTAACCATAGCTCCCTTTCTTTTATTTCTACTATGTTTTTAAACCACCCACCTTAACTTTATCCCACTCCCTAGCTATATTTTCAAAATAAATTTCTATCATCTCCAACAGCTCCTGAATAATCTCCACTACCCATTTCATGAATTCCTTTCTTTTCAACAGGAAGGTGAGAAAGTGCCATTGTCTCATTTTCATTTCATTGCCCTGTGTTTTTATTTTGGCGATTATTGGCACTTGATCTGAAATAGTTATTGGGTCAGTATCAAGACCAATTAAATGCACATGTTCCTGTGAAATGTAAATTCTGTCTAGCCTAGCCCACTTTTTATATCTTGGGTAATAATATGTAAATTCACTGAGAACTCTTATTACTGAATTCACATCTTACATGTCAAATATTTTTATAAATGTATTCAAAAATCTACCCTCCTTTGTTATATTTCGCTTCTGGACTCCCCAGGCACATCTTCACTGCTGCAAATCAAATTCCAGTCCCCAACTATATGTAATATTCCTTGCTGAAAACTAATTATTTCTCACAGAATTTTCTTAAGCTCCATTACAGGCGTTTAAGGTGGAACGTAAATACATGCCAGTGTAATCCTCCTCCCTTGCCAGTAGCCCCTTAGTACTACAAATCTGCCATTTTTATATCACTATTGGAGCTCCTTTTAAAATTAATATAAGTACTCCTCTTTTCCTTTGTCCTAGGTATTCCGCTGAATAACCATCCTGAAAATCTTTCTTTATCAAATTCACATGTTCAGTTCTTTCTATGTGTGTCTCCTGTAACATAGCTATTTGAACTCTACATTTTTATATGGTACATAACTCTTTCTTGTTTGTATTTATCTGTGAGGCCATTTACATTTAAAGGATTAAAGAATGCATCATTGTATTAAACATTTATTATTCTCACTTTTTATGTGTAACACCTTTTTTGTTAAATGTCTAGTTCCAGCTTTTGTGTTACATGCATACACTGTTTTGTAGGTTGAACTTTTATACATTTGTTTTTTGTCATATACATTTGAGCCTATGTCACATCTTATAAAATGTTTAGCTTTATTGAAAGCCCTCAAATAAAAAACAAACACACCCTATTCCCCCCTAAAATGTATTAACTTAATATTAATAAACAAAACTATGTACTCATTCAAATATTGAATTTATACCCTCCTAATAGGAACAGAAGTCCCATACTGGCAGCTACACTCACAGAGTTGAGTTAATCTAAAAGAAAGGTGATCCATGCTAAGACACATGGTGCAGCCTGTGCTGCTACTAAGTGCTGATTGGTTTTGTCTTATCTTTACAGCTCTCCCAGCTAGGAAAACCCCTGAATGTTTTCAGAGATCATTAACTACATTGAGAAAGCCTCCGAATACTTTCAGAGAACATCATCTACTTTGGGAAAACACCTGAATGCTTTCAGAGAACATTATCTCCTAGACAATTTCTCTTTTCTTTTTTCCCTGGAGCCAGTCATTCTCCAACAGACTGTAGCCAGTTTCTCTTTATCAGATTGTCTTCATGGAGACATGAGAACCAGGCATCCAGTTTCTCTTTATCACATTGTTTCCATGGAAACATGAAGACCAGCTGCAGAATTCTTACTGAGCATACATGTATTTGCTAGAAAAAAGCCTTATAATATTCAATGTTCTTTTTCATTTACTTGCTTTCTGTCTTAAAACGTGTTACTAAATCAATCTAAGGTCTTTAATCCAGTCATTTCCCCATGCAAGAATAAGAATAAGCACATTATTTTCTTCTTTTATTGTACTTTTTAACCAGGCTTTTTATATACTGCAGTGCCTACATTTCTTAAAACTGAACAAGAAGAGAAAGAGAAGGGAGAAAGAAAAGAAACAAAGAACAGCAGTACCTTTTTACAATCCCTCTTGCACTTAAAAATAACTGAAAAAACTTTACTTTATAACATGTAAAGAAAACCGCATGTCACAAAATTGGTATTATTTAAGAGAAAAAAATCTTTACTTACAGTTAACGTTTTCACTCCTCTTACCCTCCCCAAAGCACTTTTCCAAACATTAATGACATGGTGAGGCATATTCTTTAGAGTCCCCTGCATGTCCAACATTTCCAGATTTTCTTCTTCTGTCATACTTCACAAATATAATGATTGTATTATAATCCCATATTATATTAAGTTATTATTTTTATTACTGTTCATCTCTGAAATCCTGTCTCTGCTTCATTTTCAACATACTCTCAATTCTTCTAGTCATTTCTCTTACTCCTTTCCTTTTCTCCAACATTTTCTGTTGAAAATTTTTAAAAAGTGTCACAGATACAGTCCCTTAGTAGTCTTTATTACCAAAAGAACAAGAAGCAGAATCTCCTTGTGTTTCACAGCATACTTTTTGTTGGACAAACTTTTGTATTTCCTCCTTAGCATGCACTTCATCAAAAAATGATTTTGTCCCTCCAGGGAAGAATACCTTGAAAACAGCTGGGTACGGCAGTTTGAATCTCACACCTGCATCTAGACATTCTCTGAATAGTGAAATAAATTTGCTCCTCTTTTGTCTGGTACAATGAGTAATCATTCTCCACAAACACTGTGCTGTCTCCCACTTTTAGTACTTTGTCATTCTGCCACACTTTTGTCAGAATCAACTCCTTCTGTTGGAAGGATTGCATCTTTACTATTAAAGGTCTAGGTTGCTTTCTTATAGCCAGGTTTGGAGCATACACACGATGTGTCCTTTCAACTAACAACTCCTGCTGTGGAATACCAGTCCAGTTACTTATTTGTGCTTTCATAAAATTAATGCAGTCTCTTCCTTCCAGCTTCTCTGGTATAACTGAAAATCTTAGGTTTCTCCTGTGTGCTGTGTCCTCTAATTCTATTATTTTTTGACACATCTCTTCCTGAGCAGTCTCATATTCAGCCAGCATTTTCTTTATTTCAGTCTCTGATTTTTGCAGCTTTATCATCTCATCTGAATATCTGTTTAATGCTTCTTCCATTTTCCATCCTTTTGTCATTTGTGTTGATATACTCCATCATTGTTTTGTTTATTTTAGCTAGGTCTGTATGCAGTTGTCTTATATCTTCCTGTAGGTTACTGGAAGTCCTGTCTGAAGGCTGCATTGCTTTTTGCTAAACAGCTGCAGAACTCTCTTCAGTCCAGGGACATCGGGAGGCATACGCACTGTACTGATTTCAGTACAACTTTTTTAGAAGGGGGTAGCTTTTTAAAAAAAACAAAACAAAAAAAAAACGTACATATTTAAAGGGTGTTGGCTCCTTTAAGGAGCATACCAGCCAGTCGGAAGTGAGCTCACATCATGTCCGTCTGGCTGCGAGCGGGAAACAATCTGAGATGGAAATTGCGATTACAATCACAAATGGATTATCACTGAGTTGGTGGAAGGCAAGCAAAGGCAAATGGATTATCGGAAGGCAAGTGTGTGAAGCAAGGACTTTCACAAATGGATTATTATCGGAAGGCAAATATGTGAAGCAAGGGCATTCACATGGAAGGAAGGCAATCAACGTTTGAAGTAAGTGCATTCACAAATGGATTGTGTGTTTGAAGTAAGTGCATTCACAAATGGCGATTGTGTGTTTGAAGTGCATTCACAAATGGATTGTGTGTTTGAAGTAAGTGCATTCACAAATGGATTGTGTGTTTGAAGTAAGTGCATTCACAAATGGAGATTGTGTGTTTGAAGTAAGTGCATTCACAAATGGAGATTGTGTGTTTGAAGTAAGTGCATTCACAAATGGAGATTGTGTGTTTGAAGTAAGTGCATTCACAAATGGATTGTGTGTTTGAAGTAAGTGCATTCACAAATGGAGATTGCGTGTTTGAAGTAAGTGCATTCACAAATGGAGATTGTGTGTTTGAAGTAAGTGCATTCACAAATGGGGATTGTGTGTTTGAAGTAAGTGCATTCACAAATGGGGATTGTGTGTTTGAAGTAAGTGCATTCACAAATGGGGATTGTGTGTTTGAAGTAAGTGCATTCACAAATGGAGATTGTGTGTTTGAAGTAAGTGCATTCACAAGTGTGTGTGTGAAAATACCCCCACATAATACACCTGCTGGCTATAGGTGTTCAGGCTCAAACGCTGTACCTTTGCTTCAGGGTAAGAACAGCCTAAAGTCCATAACCACCACCATTTCTGAACTTTGTTCAGATTTGCTTTTCTAATGGTTGTGAGCTATGGTGAGAACTGAAGTTGTATTTCTCCCATTATTGTTTTTGATGTTTGTCCAGGTTTTTTGTGCTAAGGTGTGAAGTGAGAACTGAATTTGTATTCCCTCATTATTGACTTTGTTTGTCCAGGTGTTTTGTGCTAAGAGGTTGAGAGCTATCTAAATGATAGCCATTAAGTTTGTCTTCCTATTTTTCAAACTGCTGATTTAGCATAGTGGTATGTTGCACTGACTATAGTGCATATGGTTCTGGGTTCAAGACATGCATGGTAATAACATGGCATTTTATTCTAGCAACTTTTCAAAATTATACAAGCAATGTTTAAAATGTGTCCCTGTTTTTTGGGCTTTTGCCCCCCCCCCCCAATAAATGTTGGCTTTTTCCAGATTTCTTGTGCTGCAAAGTTCAGAGATACAGCTGAGTGTCAACATTTTACAAGGAGCTGAGAGCTGCAGGGGAACTTAAGTTTAGTGCTGCTTATGCAGAGTCTGTTTGTACTGTTAATAGTACAACAGGTAGTGTACTTGCTTTTGATGCAGAAGGCTGTGGGTTCTTCTCCCACAGTAGGTAGATGCATTGCTGATACTGTACTGTGTTGTAAAGGGGGGTGGATGCTGTAGTCTATTTTGGCGAAGATATCTAGTAGTAACTATGAACATGTTATCAGTTTGCCATCCATTCCCTATTGCAATATTACTAGCGTATCATTGTTTTTAATGCAACATAGGCAATTTATTCCTCAAGAGCAACAGGCACATTATTTGTAGATGAAACCATGAAATATAAAGTTGTTTGCTAGCAGCAGCCTCTTCATTAGTTACAGATTTCTTTAATGTGGAATTATGTAGATGGCTTTTACTAGTTCAGAGATTGTGCATATTTACTGATACTGGTGGACTGTAGAAGTTTGAGTAGACTTTTATGATGGAAGGTGTATCAAAGAGCACGTGTATGTTTCATGTGCAAGGGGCCTATGATTTGAAAACAGCCCAAAGTTAATCTTTATCTGCCACTGGCAAAATGTATTTTCTTTGAATGTGGGTTTCAATGCTGTTTCAATGAATGCGAGTTTCAAGGGCAGAGAAGATTTAATGCTAAGTCTAGTTTCATTGTGAGACTGCATTGCTTTGTTTAGCAGATATTTATTGGTGTTCGTGCTGTAAAATGCAAAATAAAACTTTTTCTGGCAAATCATTTAGGAATGAAGTCACTAAATAATGACTGATGTTAACTTTCAGACGTCATAATCTTCAGAAAAATGCATGCTAAAGCAAGACCTGATATTCTAGCAACTGTCTTAAGTTTATAGAAGGTCAATTTTTAGTACTGTTTGTATGTTCCCCCAATATATTTGGCCTTGCCCAGATTTCCTGCATTAAGAGGTTGAGAGGTATGTGCAAATAAATCGCTTTATAGAATTAGGAATATCCAAACCTCTCAACTGTCCCCAATTTTGGCTCAAAATGTTGCTCTCCCCCTAATAATCTCTCTGCAAAATAGCAATTTTGGAAGAAAATGTGGAGGGTTTACTTTACTTTTATAAATAACTGTAATGATCAGAATTATACATTACTTTTATTTCAGAAATGCATGTAGATTCTCTAATTTTGTCAGCTGCTCTAAGTTAACTGTTCTCATATTAAAATGGTGTCCCTTCTTTGATAGGTTCCCAGCTGTATTGTCTGGCAATTTTATATTTTTGCATCACATTTTTGGTCTGTTTTTCATAAAATTGCGGTTTTCTGGCAAATTAGTGGCAAATTGTTAAAGACTGACGTTAGAAAATAATGGCAGACATTTGAGTTTCAGATTTCATACCTTTCAGAAAATTCATACTAATGCAAGACTTACTACTATTCTATTATCTTTCTAAGTTTATAAGAGCAGTATTTAAAAAAAAATGTCCTTATTTTTGGGCCTTTGCCTCAGTTTTATTTATGAGTTTGTTGCTCTAAGAGGTTGAGAGGTTTTGTGTGTGTGTGTGTGTGTGTGTGTGTGTGTGTGTGTGTGTGTGTGTGGTAGGTAGGTAGCATACCTCTCAACTGTCCAAATTTTGCAGAATGTCCAGATTTTTGCCCCATATTTTTTGTCTGTTCCTCATAAATTTTGTGATTTTTCTAGAAAATCATTGAAGGCTGAAGTTGCTAAATAATGACAGACATTTGAGTTTCAGACTTCATGTCCTTTAGAAAAATTCATACTAGCACAAATCCTGTTATTCTAGCAACTTTCTCATACTAGCACAAATCCTGTTATTCTAGCAACTTTCTAAGTTCACGAGAGCATTATTTAATATCTGTCCCTGTTTATTTTAGGCTTTGTCCATATTTCTTGCACTAAGAGGTAGGTAGGTGTGTGTGTGAATGAAACATCCTAGTTAGGGGTAGCAGATGGTTAGTAATTTACTCAAGCTCAAAACCTGTACCTTAGTTACAGAAAACAAAAGCACAAATTCTCTACCCCAACTACCATGCTGCATTTTTCAAAGAACTGACATTTCAGGTTAATTTTCAATTCAAGGAACCGAGTTTGAGTGAATTTATATTATATTACTGAAGAGGCATTACAGGGAATGCCTCTTCATCGACACTAAAAGAGCGAACCGTGAATTACGAGAATGGCCGTAGCTTGGCTGGGGAGGGGGGTAGCAGTTTGAGAGCTGTGAGTACAAATTTGAAAATCCTAGCTACACCCCTGCTTCAGTCAGTGCTTCTTCTTGAATTTTTGCAGCTGATGTTTTTCCAGGTCTTCTGTATTTCTTTATTCCTGGCATCCAGGCAGTGCACTTACTAACCAGTTACTGAAAGGTACCCATAAACACAAGTCCTTCAATGCTTAGTTTCTGTTTTCACACTGGGAGAGCTAGAAACAAGCTGTGACTCTTATGTGCAGCCATCTTGAAAATCCCTCCAAGTTAAAAGCTTCTTGAGTAATTCTCTGAAGATGTATGAGGTTATTTGAAGTGTATGTTAGGATAGTCATCAGCGTATTGTATGAGGGAAGCTTGCTGAGAGGATTTATGTAGATTGTTAGCGAATATAGTGAAGTGTAGAGGGCTGTGAATGAAACTCTGGCATGCCAATATTAATAAGAAGGAAGGAAGAGAGAAAAGGTGAAGAGCCATTTAACAGACTGGAACCCATTGGTTTAGTAGTTAAACCATAGTAGTGTGAATTGTGATAGCCCTAGAGAAGACATTTGACAGCAGAGTTTTTGGTGAAAGACTAGATCAAAAAGCTATAAAGAGCTCAAGGAATACAGAGGAAATGAGTTTGCTTTTGTCTCTGGTTTTCTTAATAGAATCTGTGAAGGTTGATAAGGCTGTAGTAGTGCTGTAGGTGGGTCAGAATCAGTGCTGTGTGGGGCACAGGAGCTTTTCCTAAGGATGTGTTCAAGTAGTTGTGAAAGTACTTCTCCAGAAGTTTTGACAAAGGGGATAATATGGCAGTAGGAATGAAACTGGTTATATCAGATGAGGTTCCTCCTTTAATAAGGGGGACGATGAAGATTTTTTTTCCATAGAGAAGGAATGTGTGATTTCTTGATAGATCCATTAATTAGGAAAGACACAATATAAGCCATGGAACTGATAGCTAATGTGAGGTATTCTGCTGGGATATTATCTACTGAAGGAGAACATAGTTTCAGTTTAAGGAGCAGTGATTTGATGGAAGAGTCTGGATGGGTTTTAGGGGTGAAACGGGGTGTTTGCTGTATGAGTAGAGGGCTTGTCAGGATTGTTAGGTGGAAAATATTTAATGAGGGCTTTAGTGCTTTCTATAAAATGTGTGTTAAACTGAGCAACTGTTTCAGAGGGAGTGTTATTTGGGGCAAGATTAGAAGTGGTGGTTGTTCCAGGATGGGAGTATATTATTAGTAGAAGTCCAGACTTTTTTTTAGGATTGCAACACTGATTTAGTGATGGATTACTGTAGTAGATTTATTTGTTTGATTCATTTGTCTTTTAGTAAAGTTATATTTTTGTTTTAATTATTCTTTCAAAGCCCTATCTCTTTCATAGATTAGGTGCCTGCTATGAGTGGATAACCAAGGAGCATGGTTATTCTTTACTCATTTTATAAATGAGGTGTCTCTTTTTGGCTGTTTTTCCTGGTTTGTGCCTGGTGAATTGCCATCTCTTGCTCATTCGTCTAGTCAGGCAAGCACTTTTAAGAGTAAGTATTTTGTGGGGTGCAACTCTTGAATTAACAGCAGGTCTTACCCGTAAAACTAATTATTTAAAGGAGTTTGGCCACTGAGCTTCAACCAAAGAAAGCCCTGATCATGAGTTACGGCTATAACATAACTTTCTCTGAGTTATATTAACTTTAAATAACTTTAGTAACCATATGCTCTCTGGGAATTTTCAGGACAGCCATAAAATATCTTTGGATGTGTCTAGCCATACTGCAGAAACATTCCCTAACAGCTCTTTTATATTGTCATCTTGCTTGGCTATATTCATTCATCATTTGTTGCTGCTGTTTAACTTTCATTGGTGCCTTTCTATACTGTCCCTTAGACCTCATCAGTTCTTTGTTCCTGTTTTTCTCATATTTCTAAAGTTCTCACCTGTTCAAATATGCCTGTAAGTATCAGATATGGTTTGTTGAATGACTGTGTGCTCAGTGTTAGGTGACATACAGCTTTGAATCATTTATGTTTAAATCTTACTATTTTTGCCTGTATGGCATCAGTTTTTGATCAACATTCTCAAGGCTTCTCTTCTTTCTTGAATGGATTTTCTGCAATTATACACTTAAAACAGAGGCTCACATATGTTGTTAGTTGTGGTTCTACTTTTAATACTTCTCTGATTTAGCAGCCAGAGTTTAATAAATATCACATGTATGTTCTGCCTGACTTCATTCATCACCATTGCTTTTAAGCCTGTTACGTTATCTGCAGCCATTTAATTTTCAAATCTTTGCATCTATTTGTGCTGTTTGGTGATTGTAAAACTTTGCCACTTGGTCGTTCCAAGATGGTGGGCGTCTGAGTAATACCCTCTCCTTACAGCTCCAGTCATTACCTTCGGCTTGTACTGCTTTATCTGCGCAAATACGGGCTGCTTATATACTTTTCGATAGCTCACCTCTTTAGAATTGTACTGATTTTTAATTAATCTAATTGAACTACATTTAATGTAGTTATGAGCGCTTATTGAACACTTACTGTGCACTATCGTTCCTGCACGTGGAACACTAGAGGTCTGAACTCCAGCACCATCCTTAGTGACAGCTCCTGAATCGTGATCTTCGCAAAAATAATGAATAGAATCACCAAGGAATCTGAAAGCATGGATGTACAAACTACTAAATCCAAACTATCTGCCATTACTACATCCCCTGAAAAGGATGCCAAAAGACTGAGATCATCCAAATCAGTATCAGATAACCCTAAAGAACCGACCAGGCAAAAGGCTGAAAACTCCTGTGTAATGGAAGAACTAAAATGTGCTCTCGCACCTTTACAGGAGGCTATCCAAGATCTATCGGCTAAATTTAATACATTTGACACTACCTTACATAAAATAATTAACAGACTGGACCTCGTGGATGAGAGATCTAAAGCAAACGAGTTTGAAATCCAGTCTTTAAAAGACTCTCTGCAGGATAAAAACCAAACAATCAGCGCTATCCAAACTAAGCTCGTGGATTTGGAAGCAAGAACTAGAAGAAACAATTTAATAATCAGGGGTTTAGATGAAAAGTATGAGTCTTCCCAACTGTTAGATGTTGCTGCCCAGATCTTCACCTATCTTTGCAAAGAAACAAGTACTGGTTATAAATTTAATATTGAAAGAGCGCACAGAGCGCTTCGAAGGCAACAAGCATCCTCTATGCCAAGGCTAGTTTACGTGAAGCTGCTCAACTTTCAAGATGTTCAAACTATTTTGTCAGCTTTTAGGAAATCCAGGAAACTTACTTGGAATAATCAATCGCTTATAATTTCGCAGGATCTTCCCCTAGAAATAAGAGAAATGCGTCGGAAACTGGCTCCTTTCTGCGCTGAACTCATTCAACGGAATATTAAGTTTCAGATGAAGTTTCCTGCTACACTGATCTTCATACACCAAGAAAATAAACTCTCTATGTCATCTGTAAATGAAGCTAGAGCGATCTTTATTAAACATTTTAACTTAGATCCTTCTAAATAGTTTTTAGGAACCCTGGTTATATCTCCCTTTTTGTTGCCTGAGGACTCCTTTAGTGGTGACACTCAGTCAGTATTACTTGCTGCACACTCTAAACTGGGACTTTCTCGCGTATCCGTTTTTTAAGGGGATACAAATTTGCTCATAGAAATTACAATATTCCTTTGTTAAGCAAATTAAATCCTTAGTTGTTATACTAAAAGTTTCAACTGTATTAAAATTTATTCTTTTCTTCGAGTATGTACATTTATTTGAGATGTACATACTCTCTTATACAAACTCTCACACACGCGTGCACACTCACATACACACACATAAACACCCTATCCCCCACACACACGCACATACATATGCACATTCATACATGCATACTTTCATACACACATAATTGCACTCATACGCACATTCATACACTCGCATACACTCTTCCATTCAAATGACCTGTGTAGCAATAAATATACGTGCTTTCCTAATGACGTGCACGTGCTTAATAATAACTATTAAATTGCGATTAATATCCAATAAGCACATCCTCTAAGGATTTATGGTGCTAACCTAAACCAATACTGATAGTAGTTTAAACAATATTTACAATTTAAATAACATTTCATTTTCATATCTTGTTGATATGTTTTATATGCCACAGTTTTTAGCTCTCATAACAATTAGTTGTGTGGATTTCGATTAAAATGTGTATTGGTTTATTGATATCTGGTTACTTCTTTTAGATAGCAAGAATATTAGTGGGAACTAACATTGACTTTATGAAGATGCTTCTGCTGTCTAAGTGATGTGCATAGTATAACAATTTTCATACTGGTACTTACTTATAAGTAAACTTTATACTATTTTACTCTTCTAGTATTAAAATACTTTATAAATATACTGGAGACTGTCAGGAGGATTTTAGGGATATGATGTCCGGACTTGGGCTTGTCAGGAATTTGTTTGATTTTTGTAAATATTGTATTTCTTCTATCTTATTTTTTAGGGTTAAAAAGTTTGTATGTTATTCATCAATAGTTTTAACTAGGACATTTCACTTATGCATTCTCTCAATTGCTATAGTAGGGTGGGTATGCACGGGTATAGGATTGAGGGATTTGTGTGCCACATACCTTCTGAATGATGCCTTAATTTTGCGATTTATAAATATTGATGGTAACCTTTTGAAAATAGATGGATACCTATCTTTAAATCTAGATATGATTCTACTTGTTTATTAATACAAATATGTCTAGTTTAACTAACAGTATCTCAGTTTCATCGTGGAATGTAAGAGGACTCAATAACAAAGATAAAAAAAAAACTAGTTATGCATCTCTTACTTAAGGCCAAGTCGGAAGTGTGTTTTATACAAGAAACCCACTTGTTAAATACTGAGTGGGCAAATGAAAACAAGAAAACCTGGATTAGAGATATTATTTCTTCTGGATCTGTTAGTAATTCTAAAGGGGTAGCAATAATTATTAAACCAGCCTTTCAGCCACAAATTATCTCGAAAGGGAATGATCAAGAGGGTAGATGGTGCTTTTTTACTTGCTCGCTAAAATCACTAGATTACCCATTATTATTTCTTAATATCTATGGCCCGTGTTCAGAACAGTCAGATTTCGTTATGACTATTTATAATCTCCTTCTTAAATTTCCCAATCATAGATTCATTATTGGAGGTGATTGGAATATGGTGATCAATCCTCAAGTGGACCGTACAGGTAGATCTAGATCTGAGAATCCTACATATTGCAAAGCCCTGATAGACTTGATCGAAGATTTTGATTTAATTGACACGATTGCCTTTAGTTCTAATACCCCTAATCATAAACATAACCATTTCACGTACTTTTCTAAATGTTACCATTCGTGGTCCCGTATTGATTATTTCTTAATCTCAAATTACTTTAATAATAGAAAAATTAAATTTTCAATAGAACCTCGTTTCCTCTCAGACCACTCAGAAATAGACTTGGAGCTAAACTTAGCTCATATCGTAATACATAAAACCTATACTTGGTCACTTAACTGTAATCCTCTAAAAGATCAATCTTTGAGCAATGATATCAAAACGACTTTTAATGATCTTTTTGGATTGAAGCGAGATGAAAATATCCCTTTTGACATCAGATGGGCAGCAGCCAAAGCAGTAATCAGGGGTATCTATATTAAAAAAGCGAGCTTTCAAAAAAAAATGCGTGCCAACAAATTGACCCAGTTACTACGAGACATTACTTTTCTAGAAAGAAAACTGATTAATAATTTCTCGGATGACACAGAGAAAGATTTGATCGTTAAACAAAAAGAACTATTTGATTACCATCAATCTAATCTTTCCATTTGGGAATTTAGATATATAGCGAAATTCTCAGAAAATGTACAAACACCTTCTAAAGCTCTTGCGAAAATAATTCTTAATTCACCCAAGTCTCCTAAAATAACTTGCCTTCAGTATAATAATTATACTTATAGATCTGAGGATTCCATTATTCAATTATTACACCAAATATACTCTGAGATTTTTGCTAATACCAACTTTATGACTACAAAAGAAGAGATGAAGGGATTCTTGGATGGAATTACCTTTCCGAAAATGACTGAAGTCCAGAAAGAATCACTATCGGCTCAGATAACTGAAAAAGAAATTCTTGAAGTTATTGATAGTTTAAATTCAGGTAAAGCTCCTGGCCCAGATGGGTTTCCATCGGAATTTTATAAATCTTTTAAAATTATGTTAGCACCTATCTTACTTGATTTGTTTAGATCCTTTGCTAGAAACGGTATCTCAGACCCATACATTAATTATTCTAAAACTATTTTGATTCCCAAGGACCTCTCTGACAATACCAACCCCAATAATTATAGACCGATATCACTCATGAATGTTGATATCAAAATTCTCTCTTCTTTATTGGCCAATAGATTAAAAAATGTAATGAAAGATCTGATTTCTCCAGAACAGGCTGGATTTATGAGAAATAGACATACTTGGGACAATACCTTAATATTAGAATCGTTTATTAAAATAACTAAGCAGGATCGGAATTCCAAATATGCCCTGATAGTGGATGCTTGTAAGGCTTTTGACAGGGTCAATTGGGACTTCCTGTTTATGGCTCTCTCTAAATTTGATCTCCCTACTGATTTTATTGGCCTGATTAAAACATTGTATGAAAGCTCATATACTTCTCTTTATATAAATGGTAAATATTCGAACCCCATAAAGATAACTAATGGTACCAGACAGGGATGCCCCCTTTCTCCTCTTTTGTTTAACTTATACTTAGAGGTTTTACTGTTGTATGTTGTACAGAAATCTCACTATGCTATACCTAGGATATGTAATTTAGATATTAGATTTACTGCCTTCGCAGATGATCTTAATTTTTACTTTATGTACCCGTCCAGAGATGCCATGAAATTGCTAAATTCTTTAGATGTTTTTGTTAGTCTCCGATTTCAAGATGAATACTAATAAATCCTTTATTTTCCAGATTAATCCTACAGCTCATAAACCTCACCTATTTCCAGTATTGCCTACACGTTCCTCACAAAAATTAGATTACTTAGGTGTCTCATATGTTCACTCATATTCCTCTATTCTGCAATTTAACTTATCTAAGATTTGGACGTCTATATCACAGAACATGAAGAGATGGCAGTTATTGAAACTTTCTACACTTTCCAAAATCTCTATTGTCAAAATGAATATACTCCCCAAAATTCTTTACCAATTTAACTCATCCATATCATCAGTAACAATTACCTTTGTTAAGAAGATGCAACAGGAACTCGCTAAATTTGTTTGGTACCCAAAATCTGTTAGAATGTCATACCATAGACTTACGCTTCCTAAATTAAGAGGAGGTATGGCAATGCCCAACCTCATTTTATACTATAGAATTATTCAGGCCAATAGGATCTTAGCTATCGCTAACTATTTCCCTGACTCCCTACTATGGACTCCATTATGGATTAAATTATGGTACAACTATACCATTGGTATTAGGATCAATCCCAAATCTCTACCTTTCTTAACAAAGACTTCTATTAAAGAATTCAAGATACATGGTATAATAAAAGGACTTATTAATACGTTCCAGGAATTATTTAAATCTATGGGCCTAGCTAGTGCCCTCCCGTTGTTACAGCCTTTTCACCTTAATCCCAATATTAAAATGGGGGGTCAGATGATAAATCTAAATAAGTTTCCTCTTATTAAGAATTATACATTATGGGAGCTTTATGAATTCAACCATCTTTCTTTGAAAGAGCTGAGAGAAAAGATGTCTCTTCCCAAATCTTATCTTATTATACTGAGACAATTGCGTGACCTCATTTCAACCTTTTTTATAAGTCAACCGAGCCCTGAAACTGAAATTCAAGTGATCACTCATTTTTTACAGAGTTTAACTACTCAGAAGCATATGCTTTCTAGAGCATATAAAGCATTTTCCGCCTATATAGGGGAAGATGAAATTATATTCACGGATTATTGGAATAGACATGGTATTAATCTGTCTCCACAACAGAAACTGAAGTCGATCAATCTTACTCTCAAATACTCTCCCTTTAAGAAATTTACCTTCACACAGTTTATGATTATAAATAATCTATATAGAACTCCTCTTCACTTAAACAAATTCAATCCATTTATCTCAAGGCCATGCCCCTACTGTTCAAATTTCCAAGCTGATATTATCCATATATTATGGTTTTGTAAATACGCTCATAACCTTTGGTATTCTCTTAAAATCAGACTAAGTAAAATGGGCTATCATAAATCAACATTAACCTGGGAGATAGCTTTGCTTCATATTACAAATATCACCATGTCCCAGTTTAGACTCAGGGTATTGATCACCATGTGCCTTCTAATTAAGTTCTATATTACCAAACATTGGATGGATAGATCCAAACTAACATGGGGAGGCTTCAGAAACTTGGCATTTACGTATATATCTTCTCAAAAATGGTTAATTGTTAGTCCACACCAAAGACTAGAAAACCAGAAATTTTGGGATTTCATTTTTTCACTCCTGGCGGAAGGATAAGATCAGAATGTTAATTTCGATAGGATGAAACTGGGACTTTTCTAAACGGTTTTGATTACTTAATAAGATCTTCTTCTAATATGTTTACTGCTTCTGATTACGAAACATATTAAAGGTGGCTTTAATGAAGGTATTGGCACAGTGTATATAGTTTTTCTTGTAGTTATTGTAGTTATAGATGTGAGTTCTTATGGTTATCATTGACTTTGTGTTATTAACTGTGGTAACATCTATTATTCCTTAACTTCTGTTTTACATGATTATTAGTTTTGTTACATAAATTGAAATAAAGAGTATTTTGAAAAAAAAAAAAGCTTTGCCAGTTGACTATACAAAACATTTACAGAGCTGGTTGTTGCATAAACTTTGCCATTATTGTTAAACATGTATCATTAATATCTGCTAGTATTCTATGTGATTTTGTTTATTCATGGTTAACTTCCAGCTACGTGGGTTTCTTGAGTTTCAGTCTTTTGAGACAGCGTTCTCGTATTTTGCTACAGTATGTGCTGCTTGAAATTAATAAATACAGTGATTTGATATTTTTATTTTGTTTGCATTGTCTTTGGTGTTTATCTGTGCAAACTATGTACAGAAAAATTATTTGCTTTGCGTGATTACTGAAGGCATATAAGAAAATCTTAACTTAGCCTATGAAATATTTTTTCAGCATTCTTTTTTTTTCAGATTACTTCCTTGGCAATATTAACTTTGGTATTTAGAAATAAGAAAGCATTGTGAGTTCAGATCATGTATAATATTAGACTGTATAATATGTATAATATTAGCGAAACAGTCTTTAATGCAGAAAACTTGTTTAATCAATAAATATATATGGTTGCCTATCATGAGATGATCAGTTTTAGGAAGAAAACTAGTGGCTTGGGAATCACCTCAATGATATTCCTAGAGTGAAGAGTATTTATGTGTGTTATACATTGAATGGACTACTACTGGCATGAAAACTGCTTGAGTAATTTGTGCCTCTGTCAGCATAACCTTCCCTGCTGACATATTATATTTTTTATCCCCCATAAGAAAGATTTATTCATTTATTTTCAAAAATGAAGAATCATTAGTCATTTCCACCTAGTGAGTGATTACATTGGATGGGTTTGGAGAGATGTAAATAACTCAGTGGTTGTTAAATATTACCATGCTGCTCCACATTTTCTCGTTAGTTTTGGTGACAATATCCCATTTACTGATATTCTGATAACCTCCTTGAAAGAAAATAATAACTAAACCATTAGCTTTTTTTGTGTAAATTACCTAACCAATATAAACAATATAACCAATAAGAAGTTCATAGGTTTCTTTACAGCCATAAACCTGTATCATCCAGCAAAGTCTCACAACGTGGGCCTCAGATAAATAAAACACAGTAAGATGACACTTGTTTAGATAAATTTATTTTTTTGTTGTGTCTTTCGGCTTATCCCGGTTAGGGGTCGCCACAGCGGAACTCTGGTCCGCTAATGTTTGGTAGTGGATTTTTATGTGCCGAGTTACCAGCCCTGACGCACAACCTTTAATGAAGGCCCGCCCATTCACGCATGCCTCCACACAGAAGACGCTCTAGCTGAGAATCGAACGCAACAATGTCTTGCTGTGAGGCGACAACGCTACCACAGCACCACTACCGCGGATGTTTAGATAAATGTATTATTTATTAGAAATTTGAATGAGTGAGTCAAGTAAAATGATGAGTTGCTTCATTTATAGATAGCAGATATGCTTTCTAGTCTCTGTAGGGGGCTATACATTTCAATTTCTTAGAACAGGAATAGGATTGCCAAATAGTAATTTAATAATAAATCCAGGCTGTTTATTAGTACTCACAATAAGAGCTTTGAGAGGAAAAATAACACTGTTTAAAAGAATGTGGTCTTTTAGATATGACTTGGAGTTCTTACCTATACCTGTTCCTTTACATTTCCCATTTGTTTCTGGTCAAACAAGATCAGGTGATTAATTTTTCTGAAATAAAACATCTGCGAAGGACCTTGAACAAGGGGGATATTGCTGCCAGATGTTCCACATGGCATTCTAAATCTATTATTGAATTTGGTAGGAAAACTAAACTGAAGCACTTTATTTACATGTAGTTGTGTCTTACTAATCAAATTCTCCATTTTGAGATATCATCACATTTATCTCAAACATTTAGAATGGTTTTAAACAGAAATCTATGTGCATTAAACTTGGTGCTTTACATTGCCAAAGAAAACCATCTACTGAATTTGTTATTCATATAAAGAATCTTATGAACGCCATTGTGAAGGTTGAGACATGTATGAAAAGTTTAGCAGACAGACTGATGCTTGATAAGCTTGATTGTATACTTATAAACACTATAAACTAATATGAATCCAAGATAATTTGTTTTTGCTGCATAAAACTTTTTAACAAGTTGTTCCAAGAGGGTGCTGAAAACTCATTTAAATACCATATACTAGTTCAATGAGGAGTGATTATTTAAGCAGTCTTTTAAATATTTGGTGTGTGCAGTAAATTATAGTCAGTGTTAATTTGAGGAGTATTCACTAGATTAGAAAGAACAACACAATAATGATACAGTAAAGTACAAATAAATAAATAAGTAACCAGCCTGCTTACAGAAAAGCCTTTCATATGTATCCTATGCTCTAAGTACATTAGATGGCAAACATGACAAGGATTTTAATACATTTTTAAGCTTAGTTCATATGTTCCAAGCTATTTACAGCTGGTTGGCCCTGACATTTAAAAGTGGCAATTGGCCAGTAAGAGAGTGTAGTTACTTGGCGAGTATCCCCCAGTATGCAAAGTTTAAATAAAGTAATACACAAAACAAACCTTTAAAACAGTGAATCACGTTTTTACAGAGGTAACAGATTATCAACAAACAAGTGGTAGGCTGCTTACAAAAGCCAAAAAAAAATACTGAAGTATGCCTTTCTTTCCTGCAAATCCACAACAGGTTCTTTATGGAGAAATGAAGGGATAGGTGAGGAGGATATGCATAAAAATGTAGAAGAGACACAGTAAAGGGGATTAAGGTTTGTGGGAATTTTATTTACCTTTTGTTAAGCAGGTTAGTCCATTAGGCCGATAGCCTAATTTCAGGGGAGATCAAAGGTGATATTCATACTGACTAGGGGAAACTAAGGAACTTGCTCAACTCTTTTCTGTAACCATGGCCAGAGAACAGCTACATAGAAAAGAATGTCATGGAGAAGGAGGAGAGGAAGAAAGTGGGGGGAGTAGAGATGTTACTGGTGATCCTTCTAAATCAAATGGAAATATTTCTGTGGATACAAATGTTGTGGAGTCTGGATTACCACAGCCATGAGTTATTGAATTACAGTCTAGTGGTTTGGCTGACAACAGTTTACAGCATTTAACATCTGAATAGGAACCAAGTACTGAAGTAGCACTTTCTTGGTCAGATGTAGTTGATAAATATTTTCCAAATGATGTCAATACATCTGAGGCATCAGTTCTGAAAGTCCATGCAGTGGAGAGTGCCGATGATCAGGAGAAAGTAAACAAACAACAGAAACGTATTTTGGACTACAACTTAGAAAACTAGGTAATACTTTCTAATGATACTACTAGAAATTTGTAGGCAGTTCTGGTAGCTGCAACACTGATAATAGTTACAAACAATTACTGGTTATTCACAGTAAATTAAAAGATGGGTAACCATGTGATAGGTATTTTGTCTGTGACACACCCATGCTTCCTTTTGGCTTCTGAGTTCAAGATGTCAGTATCTCTGTTGGTATAGTGAATGAACTTTTTGTGAATTAACATTCCAAACCATCAGTTTAGCCTATTTATTTTCTGAACCATGTAATGTATTTACAGTTAAAGGGACTAATATGATGAGAAAAAAATTACATTTACAATTGTGAACTTCAGAAATTTCGGAAAAATAGTTATGACCACATCTCAGTGACAAATGCCAACACATATTTGAAATTAAGAAAAGTTTTGATGATCAAAAACTATGGGCTGGTGGGGAGATACCATTTGTATTATGTTGACAGGAAAATTATTCACTTACTGAATGTTATCAATGGAAATAAAGGTATGCTTAAAATGTTGAGACCAACTGAAAACAAGTTTTTATTGTGGCTCATAAGAGAGTTTAATTAAGTGTGCTGTAAGAAATTAAGTATGCACTGTGTCATAGTTAATCATGCCAAAAATGTATTACTCAATGCAGAATATGTGGAAGTTCAAACCATTTTGGTTTGACTGTAATAAATTAAGCAAAGCTCCTGGGGAAATTAGTTTAGAGGCAATTCAAACTGATGACACTGTTGCAGGTGATATTATTACATGAAAAGAACACAGAAGACAGAAAAAAGATAATAGATGCAACGAGTCAGCTGACCATTTATATAATAATGATGTTATTAATATACATGAAAAATTAAGTCAAAATGAAGAAGATATTGACAATAACACTGATGATAATAGCTCAGTAAGATATAAGGTAAGAAAGAAAAAGAAAAATAGCACAAAAGACAATTGCTAAGAAAGGAGCTGGTTAACATTAAGGTTATTACTGAATACTGATTGATTATACTAGAAGAATTATTTTTTTCAAATGGTGTTTGATACAAAAGATTGTTGTTATATATTTGCATAACATTGGATGTTTAAAGAAAAAGCAAAAGAACAAATAAAAGTGTTTTGGAGAAAGACGTTTATTTCAAGACTAGGCAATGCTACTTATGATATTTCTGTTTTAAGATTAACACATTAGTTTTCTTGATATCATTATTATTAGACCAGGTAGATATCTTATGTGACATAAGAGATACATTGCAAATTTGGATATTAGGTGTACTGTCTGCATACACAATAGTGTTGAAAAAGAACAATTGTTTAAAGATGTCATGCATTATGTAATTGTTAAAATAGATATCATTGTAATTTAAGAAAATATACAGCAAAAATAGGTTCAGACATTATAATTTATAGACAAATAATGAAGTGGGGACAACTAAAATTAGGATTAGAGAGAGAGAAAGAGAGAGCATGCATATAAAAAAGAAACTATAAACACAGACATTGGTTATATCTTAATGTCAGAATACTTAAAATACATACATATTGTTACAAAAGAAATTAGATTCCCAGATCACTGTGCAATACAGACTTAACAAGTAACATGAAATAATATATTAAAGCTGTTAAGGAATTTAAAAGACTTACAGGGGATGTTACTAAGATTCAGTTTAGAAAAGGGGAATATTATGTGCACACCTGGACCAGATGGAATTGAAAATAATTACTGTAAAGATATGGATGATGAAAAAAAGAAGTTATGTTAACAATTATGAATGAATGGTTATTATATGACAGGGACAAGAGAATATGTGGTGGAATAATAGAATCCATATTTAAAATTGACATACGGTTGACATTAAAAGTTGGAGACCTTTAATCTTAAATAATGCTGAATATAAAGTATTTATGAAAATTATTCAGAAACATTTAAGCAAAGCTATACATAATATGACAGATGAAGGGAAGATATGGAATAGAAGGAAGACATGGAAATGAATTATTATTAACTGTTGCAGAAATTGTAGATACTATCCTGAGAGAAGCTGGAAGGTAAATTAATAATATGTGATGTGGAAAAGGTATATGACAGTGTACAACAGGGCATGATGTGGAAAATGTCAGGTTAATATGAGTTAAATAATAAAATATACTGAATGTTTTAAAATCTATGTATAATCATA
The DNA here is from genome assembly GCF_019279795.1 of Protopterus annectens. Classification (NCBI taxonomy): domain Eukaryota; kingdom Metazoa; phylum Chordata; order Ceratodontiformes; family Protopteridae; genus Protopterus; species Protopterus annectens. Next base: position 1,026,777,247 of record NC_056744.1, read on the forward strand.
CTGTTAACAAAGCATCGATTACCACATGATTTAGTAAAGAATTTCAGATACAAATTGGTATAAAACAAGGTTGCTTCATTATTGGAACTTCATGTGCAATGGTAATGAACACAGCCATACGAAAGAGTAAAGAGATGATAAACAGAGTAAATTGTATGAGTCTAGATCAAATTCATATACCAGTTTACTTTGTCTGTACAAATGATTTGATAATTATTGCTAAAAATACAGCATTTATTAAAGAAGCCTTAACAAATATATAAACTATTTTGAGGTTAGTAAGATTAAAACTAAATAAGAGTAAATGTAAATGAGGTGTAGCAATGATTGATGAGATTAGTTTTTCAGAACAAGAAGTCAATTTAATGAGCTGTACTGCGGAATGAAAGGAATTGTACAGAAATAAGGGAAATCTGCTGGAAATATTATGAAGACAATTAATATGTGGAAACATTTAATTTGTCATACAAAAAATATATCTTTATTCATTCCTGTGTGTTTGGAAAGTTAGGTTATGTTGATAGAATATAGTGTTTACCTACTACATTGGAAAATTAATTATAAGATATAATCTTTACTTTTTATAGGGTTTAATGCTTAACCCTGTTAAAAGATGATTGTTATAATGAAAGTCTGAAGAAGGAGAATGGGGCTTAAAGTATCTGGTAGTTTACCAGTCTTCCATGCATCTATTTTGAAGTTTAAAAATAAAACATACTTCTAAAGATTTTTTAGCAAATGTGTTATGAATAAATATAAATAAGTTTTGATGACTCGCACCAGAAGAAAGGAGTTTCAATGTGATTAGCTGAAAGTCTGTTATGATAAATTACAGCCATAGAACATTAATTGGCATGAGATATGTACTAATAGTAAATTGTGGTATAAGCAAGTAAAAGACATTTTTTTATATAAAAGTTTGGGCATGAAAAGATAATATAAACGACCATTAAGGATAGAAGACAGATATTTAAGAATACTCATGAGATGACTGATTTTTTATGGAGATTAAGTTTGGAAAGATTAATTGTTTCAGGATTAATGAAATCCAGACACGTTACTGAAAGGTTATATATGTGGTGCTGAAGAGCCATTGGAGCATCCATTATTAAACTGTACTAGAATTCATATTTTGTGGAACAAATGTAGAGAAGTGTTTCAAGAAAAAATGCAACATTTAAATATGATTATGTTAGGTCATGGTTATTATGATTCTGCTCAACATAATGTGGGCTGCAAAGATGAATTATTAGCTGTGTTATATGCGTAACCTGGAACATGAGATGTCAAGAATTTCTTTTTAATAAATTATAAGATGTATTATATAAGATACAGAAATAGTTGTACGAAAAAGGATGGGGCGGGATAAATTATGACATTAATTCCATACTTATGTGAACAATTTATGGATATGTTTTGTTAATTTGTTTTCTTGATATGGAATAATATTTCTGCCATGTTAATATTATATATAAATAACCTCCCTTACTCTTTTTAATAAATGTTGTGGGATATTTTACATCTAACTGAGCTACCACAAACTGAGGCTGATAGGGTCTCAGTTTAACATCTCATCAGAAGGCAGCACTCCCTCACACCACATTGCAGTATTATTAATGGAAAATGAATCCAGGCACGAGTGGGAAGGAAACTCACAGCCTTCTGACCTCCCAGTATCAGATACGCGTGTGCTACCTGATAAGTGATAAAAGTGTAAAACAGAATGAGAAACAGGATGATAAAGTAGAATAAATGGCAAAGTAAAAAAATATTGAGGATGAAGAGAAGAAAGTAGGTTAGCAAAAAATGAAGATTATGAAACTGTAGACCTTTTGAGAAGTTAACATGGAAAAGATGAAGAATTTACAACACCTAGATGACTTGTTTGGGAAGGTGGCGAATGTAAAAAGCAAGCAGGAGGAGTTTTAGTTGTCACTTGGATCTGAAGCATGAGTCTGTAAAACTTTCACTTTTATCACACCTAAATTCAAAATTGTAGTTTGTAAAAGAACCCTTACCAATTGAGGTCCTTTTATTTGGATGGTCTCCCAAATGAAGTAAAAAATAATTAAAGTCTGCAAGCCTTCAAAACTTCACTAAGTGAACACTTATTCAGTAAACAAACTGTAACTGCTTTTATGATACAGACTAGAGCAATATAATGCCCACCTTGTACAGATGTCTCAATTATACATGTGATAGATTACTATCTTTCTCACAAATGCATGTGTGTATATGTCATAATTGGTTATACAAAGATCAACATTTCTTGTTTTCCATCAAATTATCCATACTCTGCATAAATTGTACATTTATCCATCCATAACCCCTTTTTCCCATTTTTGCAGATGGATTTGGGATTGTCACTTCAACATTGGGTGGCTAGCCCTGCCACAGGATCTACATAAATTGTACATAGCAGTTTCTAATTGATTTTTGCTGTTTTTTATTGAAGTTATCCATGCTATAGGTAATTTTATTTCTATTGGAATTGTGCTTTTTTGCAAAAGAGTTTATTTTGCATTTAGTCACAAAAGGGCATGTGTATGTGTGAGTTTGCTCTATATTTGGACATAATATGTACTTGTGTGTGTATATATTTCACTGTGTGTGTATAATATATATATATATATATATATATATATATATATATATATATATATATATATACGTTCATAGGTAGGTGCTAGGCTATTGGCCCTAGGGCCTATATAAGCCTAGCCAATAAGGTACCCTGGCTTTCACCACCCAAGAAAATTATTTTCCTGTGCCCCTGTCGAGCAGAGCCACAGAGGTGATCCCTGGGGTGAATTGCCTATTTCACATCCAATCATCAAGATTTTTCTTGAAGAGTGCTAATGAGGAGCTTTGTTAGATATAGATAGGTAGTTTGTTCCAGAGTATGGGAAGTCTCTGGGACAGGAATATAAAACACCAAAGCAAACGTCCAACACAACTAAAGTTCACAAATGTAGCAAGTAATAAAATAAAAGATAAAAGTCCAGGTATTACTTTCAGCAGTATTATTCCACTGTAGATGCCAGGGGGCAAAACCGGTTTGGAGTGTCTTGTTTGCTGTGACTATTTATCAGCCAAGGGCACTTGCCTGAATAAATACTGCTGAAAGTAATACCTGGACTTTTACTTTTATTTTTTTATTTTATTACTTACTACATTTGTGAACTTTAGTGGTGTTGGACTTTTACTTTGGTGTTTGGTATAGTCCGAGCACACTGTGAGCCTACATGCACCAGAAGGCTGTTGGGATGTATATATAGTTTGTGTGTGTTTATGTATATATATATATATATATATATATATATATATATATATATATATATATATTGCACCTAGACATTTTATTTTTACAGGGTTTAAGGTGACCTACATTTTCTCCCCCCATATCTTTCAGACTGCCATATTCTAACTTCAAGATTGCATAGATACAGGAAGATGGAGAGAGGAGACAGTCTTCACCTGCCACCTCTTTTGGTTACAAGCAAAGGTATTTGCCTCCTCTATAGTGCCTTTTTTAGGCAATGTCGTACAAATAAAATTCCTGATATAAAAATATCTTCTACAGACAAATTCAAGGTTATGCTGCTTAATGCTAGGAGTCTTAATCAGAAACTGCACTCAAATGGAAGCACTCCTTACTCTGGAAAATGCTGATGTCTGTACAGTCACAGAGATGTGGTTCAAGGCCACAGAGAGTACTCTGGCCATGCAAGACTACAATGTCTTCCCCACATTCAGACCACAAAATGAATGAGTAAGAACCAAAAGAGGAGGTTATCAATCTTCACTAAAGACAAATACACAAGACTGGTTAAACAGTACGTATCCCTAGAATTACTCAAGTCCAAATATCCTTAAAAAACAATCCCTCCACATCACTGTTAGCTCTAGGTCACCGCCATGAGCCATGAAGACCACACTGCCTATCTGGACCTACTTGAGTTGTTCACAAGTTAGATCCCAGTATTCAATCCTGGTTTCCCAGGGACAGCCTCTGGTATTAGTGGTAACATTGTCAAATACAAAAACTTAAAACCTGAGCTCTTGCATAAAAGTGAATGCTTCTAAAGTGCTTTTGTATCTTTTTGGTAGCAATGTCATCCATATGCTCAGAGGTTTGCCTCCTTAGTGTTCTTTCAGTTTTTCTTATGTAAAAGTGGCACATGACAATCAGTTGGCCACATTTATAAGAGCAGTATTTCTACAATTAAAATGTTTACTAGATGCATAGGTTTGGCACCTCGGCGTTCGTGAAAATCTACTGCCAATCATTAGTGGACCGGAGTTCCACTGTGGCAACCCCTAACCGGGAAAAGCCGAAAGACAAACAACAACTAGATGCGTAGGTTTTGCAAGGGGCAGCAATAGTAATTTTGCTGCCTTCCAAAATATACTTGCACCTTGTGTTCCCTGCTTTTTATTAGTTATGGTGATACTTTCCACCTCCATTTCATACCTCTCTTTAACGTTTTTACCTCTTTTATATATTATAAGCATCACCATGACCAATAAAAAGCAGGGTATGTATAAGTGTAGGATTTTACCAGTGCAAGTATATTTTGTAAGGCAGCAAAATTACTATTGCTGCCTCAAACAAAGCCTACACATTTTAATTGTGAAGTACTGGTCTTCGGTATGTGCCAGTCTGTTTGTCATGTACCTCTTTTTGCAACATACAACTAATATTCTATATCTCTTTAGCTGCACTAAACAGATATAAAATTTCAATACAGTTCTCTTTGCCATCATGTGAGCTTTAAGATAAAATCTTCTAATATCTTGCACATAGCATGGTTTTAGAATTATTTTTGGAAATAAGAACAAGCAGTATCTGATGTCTTGAGGCATCAGAAGGATGCACCTGCAGAACCCCCTGAGGTGTCACTGTGCTGCAATGATTTAATTTCAGATCACTTGCCCTACACATCTTCACATTACATTTGCTGTCAGTATATCAAATTGTTTGTTATTTTCTTTCTACAACCTTGGACTCTGTATAGCCAGGACATCTCATTTTCTATATACAAAGGGTAGAAGTAGGTGCACTCGGGATCTCATCTCCTTAATACACAAAACTTGTCATCCACAATACTTGTCCCAAGTCATAAGAAAGGTCTTTAGTCTTCTTATAATGTGACAAAAACAGATATTCCTATCAAGCTGATGGTAAACCACTGACTCAATTCACAAAACATGAGTGATGGGCATATTACTGCTAGTCTGTTTCTCGATATTACCAAGGCTTTAGAAGTTATTAATCAAGAACTCCTGTTTAATAAACATCAAAACCTAAATTTCAGTGTGATAATGCAACAGCATGGTTATAAAGCTACCTGATGGACAGAATTTTTTTAATGTATCTCAGTAATTAATTCTCTGGCTTCACAATTCTTAACCCAGGAGTCCCCCAGTGCTCAATATTAAGCCTTCTGATATTCTTTCTCTTCATCAGCTATCTTCCACTCAAACTTCCACAGCTCAACAGTGTCATGCATGTTGCTAATATTCTTCTTATTTGTAACAAAACACATTATGACCTACAGGCTATATTGCAAAACTTTTCACTGATCTCTATAAATGATTTTTTGATAATAAACTATTAACCAGCGCCATGAAAACAGTGTTGTGGTCTTTGGAACTACTCTGAAAGAGATGTCAACCCCCCACACACACCCACGTTCTATTGAAGAACAACAACGACAATACTATTCCCAATATCTAACCCATCACTTTTATTTGACACTTACAGACATAAAATCAACAATAATGTTTTTATACAACTAATACTCTGTTAAATAATCACACACCTTATTCTACCTATTACCCAGACTGCCATTGCCAAAAATGTCCTACTTCCAAAACTTGAGTATGATTTGTCTTTGGTGACTGTGCATTCCTCTTACAACACTAAGTGGTTGCACATCACACAAAAAGCTTAATTACATTCTTCTAGCTTATCCTCTTCTACATCACAGCAGCCTACTTAATGACAACAAGTGCCTATCATTAATGGATAGGTCCCCCTTTTCTTTTTGGCACTCCACTTTTCAAAATCTTAAACTTGAGTTACTGCCTTCCTCTTAAAACAGCACAAAAACTATACCCTGAGGAGCTCTGAAAACAACAACTTACCCCTCATCTGTCCATGCGTCATTGCTTTTGGGGTAATAATATTCTCTAGACTAGGCCCCACCATTTGGAATCACATCCTCACAGAAGTAAAAACCCAAGACCAGTGTACCTGCTACTGTGAGACTGTTCAATATTTGGTAACAATTCAGCTTACCAGTAGTGGACATATTGATGTCATTTTCCCCAAGTCTATTATATGCTTCTCTAAATATTATCTGATGTGTTTCTCTGTAGTACATATATGTGCCTAACTATTATTTTTGCTAATGTATTTGTACTTGTTGATAATTCTTTTTAATTGCCAATGTACTAGCACTTAGACTCTGTATGCTATGAATTGCTTTTTTTTAAGTATGAATTTTTTGATGCTTATGCTGTATTTTATATGTATACTGCTTATCAGTTAGCCTAGGTCATAGTTGGAAAGGGTGAATGGACCAGCCCACTAATCTAGTGAACAAATAGTAAATGAATGAATTCAATCAATCAATCACTCTGCTGCAGAATTTTAAAGGGTTAAACAATTTCTGCCTGTGCTTCTAGAAATTAATAAAGACTTTGTTTATCTGTTTACATACAGGTAACCTGTAATATATTTAAGAAAAACATTCTATGATAAATATTTTAATATCTCCTAAAATAAAGAAGTGTAAAATGTCACATAAATCAATAAAATGGTCAAAAAAGTAACTGAGCCACATCACATAATGTATTGGGATATTAAATCTCTTCCATCAGTTCTAGTTTGTTACCTTTACTGAATTTTCAATAAATGTCTTTTGACAGGTGAGGTTGTAAGCAGCTGAAAGACGACTCATAGCAACTTATATACAAGTCTGTATTCAATAAAACTGGCAGCTGAACGACACACAGCATTTCAAATCATGTAGAAATAAGTCTGATGAAGTTAGGCATTTAGGACTGCAATTAATATGGCCCTCTTAAAAAAATCTGAAATTGATAGCAATCATTATCTCTGTGGAGCAGTTATCAAGACCGTAAATTCATGACTCCAGTAAAGATAATCTATATGGACATGTCTAAAGCCTTTGACCTACTAAATAACCAGATTCTTATTTAGATTCATAGGTAATTAAATTGCATATCAGTTGTCAGACCTTCAATTAATGCAGTTTTCTTTAATCTAAACCTAAATGTCTTGGCTTTCATTACCGTATCCACATTTGGCTCGAAGGTGGACAATATAGTAACACATCTTAGTCTACTTGGTAGTTTGATCCATATACAAAGAATTATTTGTGAAGTAAAGTGGTCTTGCTTTAGAGTTTTATTTATGTTGATTTTATGTAGTGGATCTCCACAACTAGTACTAGGAATACTGGCCTTCCAGCGGTATCCCTGTTTTCTCTCAAGGAAAAAAAAATAATGCCCCATAGGCAAGGCATGGTTTATCCCTTACTGGTATATATTGTATAGTATACCATTCAGTGTCTTTGGTCATTGCTTATAGTTCAGATTTTTTTTACAGTAGAAATATGTTTTGTTTCCAAGGATCTAATATCGGTCAGTCATGTGAAAGAGACTAGGACTTGTTACAGAAAAATATATTACCCCGGCTCCCTTTAAATGACTCACACCAACATCAAAAGACAGTTGACAACCTTTATTAATACAACCAAATCATTAACTTTATTCACATAAAACAAATAACTGGAAACTTCACATTCTTTCAAGCAACCTGTACCCACTCACCCTGGCTGAGTCATTCATCAGGGCAGCGTACCCACTCACCCAGTTCCAATCAAACATCAGGACAGTGTACCTACTCACCCTGACCAAACCTTAAATGGGAAGCTTACCTACTCACCCTTTCAAATAAGCAACGTCTAGCAACTCACTTCAAACTCAGTGTTATCAACACTCTCACCTAGAGGGGGAACAGAAGAGGACAATCCTGTCCCTCTTCTCCGCCCTTGAACTATCAGTAAGATAACACAAAAGAAAAAATGGGAGGGAGAGAGGGTCACAAACTCATGCTTAAATGTGACACCACTTCTGCTGCTGCCAAAATATAAAAGCTAAGTCCCTCCCTAAACCTACCTCACTTCCCTTAACTTCCCAAGCCAATTAACCCCTTAATTTCAGAAGCCCAGCTACCTGACTTAACCACACACAAAACCCCCTCCCTCTCCCTTCCCCATTCCTCCTATACTATCCCCCCCTTTTCCCCCAAAAGAGGGTCCTGGACAAATTGGTTTGTCCCAAACCTCATTTGTCCCGGCCCCCTCTAAATGACTCACACCAACACCAAAAGACAGTTGACGACCTCTATTAATACAACTAAGTCATTAACTTTATTCACATAAAACAACAAAAAAATGGAAACTTCACAATGTTAAGTTGTCAATCTCGCCTTCATTCTTGCTGGATGGGTTCGGAGCCGATCCTCGACTCCGACTCCGCCACTCTAAAAGCTCGAGAGCTAGTTTCACCGGCTCGAGGCTCCCCTATATCCCACAATGCTAGGCGGTAACTTCCTCAGATCTCGTTTGCCGCTACGCGATCGAGGTGCTTTTTTCAACCGGCTCAGGTTAGTTTAAAATTTTTGACAGTTTAGTCAGTCAGAAACCCCCTTTAAGTTAGCTCCCTTTCATAACTTTATATAGTTAAATACTTTTATCCCTTTTAGTTAATTTTTCTTAGCCTTCCTATCCTAAATTATCTAACCTTTCCCTTGGGCTTTAGGCCCACTCCTCCCTCCCTTGGTAGTTGGAGTGTCTGTGTTTTTGTAGGGAAAAATTTTACTTTAAACTTTGTAAGTTATAATTTAAAGTTTATTATTTTTAAAGTGTAATCGGTGTGTGTGTGTGTTTGTGATTACACTTTATTCTTCTCTTTGGACATGTCCAAAGAATCAAAGGTCTCAGGCTTCAAGAAGTGTGACTCATGCTGTCAGAAGATGTCTCTGACAGACGGTCACACTTCTTGTGTTTACTGCCTGGGACCTTTGCACCTGCAGGACTCATGTGCTGTTTGCCATGGCTTCAGCCCTAGAGTCCTGCAGGAGCGAAAAAATAAATTAATTCTCAGAGGCTTATTAAAGCCTGAGGTCCCTCCACTCAGTCATCGGGGAGACCCTCTAAGTCCTTCAGACCTTCGGCTCCAGCCTCTGAGCCGACTTCTGGGGGCTCTAAGTCCATTCGAACATCGGCTCTGGCCGGAGCCGATGAATCTCGAATGCATGTACCTACGCTGTCCTCTGCTCCGGCCGGAGCCGAGGAAGACATAACTGAGTCGGCTCCGATAAAGTTGTCGGAGCCGACAACTAAGAAGAGGTCCCGTTCCCCATCTATTGGCTTCGTTCATTCGGCTCCAGCATCACCTTTGCTGTCTGAACGGAGCCATAGATCCCACTCTTCTAGGTCTTCCAGGTTATCAGACCACGACCTTCAGAGAGTAGTGAGTCGGCTTAAGTCCGAGGCATTAGCCCAAATGCTTCAAAGTCCGACTCAACAGTCAAAGACTATCCCCACCACTCAAAATATTCCTCCTCTGACTCTTTTGAGTTCGGAGCCGGGGCGGTTCGGACCCGAGACTGTGGTGGCGTCGGAACCGATACCCTTGTCTTCGGTTCCGTCGTCGGCTCCGATTTCTTCCTTGGAAGAATCTCGGCGCCGGACTTCCCTCGTCGGCTCCGAGGGGGCGAGTGGCATCGGACCCTTGTCCGACCCCGCTCTCCCTCTCGGTGCTTCGGCGCTGGTGAGTTCGGCTCTGACATCGGCCTCGGAGCCATCACTGTCGGTGCCGGGGGAGGTTTTCAGTTTTTCGGAATGGAGACCTCCGGCTCTGCCTGACAGGGGTGCCTTTGAGGTCATGAGGAGCGTGTTAGAACCTGGTTCTAATCCACAGTCGGCTCCTTCTGCCCTTCCCTCCATGGTGCCTCCGGTGATTTCTACTCACTCTCTTGTCCCCGACCGTAGAGAGCCAGCTCCTCAAGTTTCCCCTGTGGGGATCTCCTCCTCTTCCGAGGCCTCTCCTGATCCTGTAGGAGAGCCCCCTAGGAAGAGGCAGTGTAAGAGGAAGCACATTGACTCCCCTGAGTCTGTCAACTCTGACACTGATTTAGAGGATTCTGAAGGTTCCCCTCGTTCCCCCTCTGAAGATGTCTCCTTTGCAGACATCCTTGAAATCTTAAAACAGAGGGGGAATTGGCCAGCTCTCAACCCTTCAGAGGATGAATCAGTGTACCTTGAGGCGTTTGGCTCTCACCCTTCCACCTCCTGGGTGTCCCCTTCCTTTGACCCCCTTATGCAAGTGGTGGCAAAGAAGGCTTGGGCGGCTCCTGACTCAGTGGAACCCACCCCCAGGAGACCGACTAAGTTCATCACGGCCCCCAAAGACAAAGAATTTCTGACCAAGGGCGTCTCTGTTGATGCCATGGTGGTGGCTGCAGCTACCAAGAAGGAGCTAGCTGATCCTTCAGTACCTGTTCATCCTCCTAACAAGGAGTCTAGGTCGATGGACAGGTATGGGAAGCGGATGTTCTCGTCAGCGACCTTTACAATTAAATCACTGAATTACCTGTGCCATTTTACTCGACTTCAGAGGGATTTACTCAAGGAAGCGAGTGAAATGCTGAAGGACCCAACAGCTGCGGGTTTTCAGGATAGGATGAACTCTCAGCTGGCTACCCTTAATTCTATCACCAACTCCTCCATGCGCCTCCTTTCATATGCGGCTGATGGAGCAAGTAGAGCAGCAGGTACAGGTGTAGCCTTGCGTAGGCACGCCTGGATGCGGCTTTGTAACTTTGTGGACCCCTTTAAGGCGTCCTTCACTAATTCCCCCTTTGATGGATCATCTCTCTTTGGTCCTCAAGTGAAGGAAACCTTGACTAGGTGCGAGACTGATGGCAAAACTCTTTCTGCCGTCGGAGTCCGTTTTTCTACTCCTTCTAGACCTTACCCCAAAGGTCAGAAGGGGGGAAAGATGTGGTTCCGGAAACAATCTCAAGGAGACTTGCCTGACGCACAGAGTCGATTCCCCTCTAGAGGCAGAGGGGGGAACAACAATGGTAGATGCCACCCCAGAGGCAGAGGGGGCCCGCAGAATCAGGGCAGTTGAGAATCCTTTTCTGACAAGCCCTTTCAGCATCCTCGAGGTGTTGCCCGACTGTCCACCTTCGGAGGCAGTCGGGGGAAGGTTGTCACTGTACCCAAAAGCCTGGCTATCCCTAACTCAAGACAAGTGGGTACAGTCTATCATTTCCGAAGGCTACAGAATTCCCTTTCTTTTCGTTCCGAAGCTGTCCAATAAATCCCTTCCAGACGTTCCACCCAGTCAAAGGGAACAAGCAGCATTAGAAATTTCAAAGCTGCTCGCAAAAAGAGCCATTCAACCAGTGCCAGCAGACCAGGTAGGATCCGGAACCTACTCCAAATTCTTTTTGGTTCCAAAGAAAACAGGGGACTGGATACCCATTTTGGATCTCAGCAACTTGAACAAGTTTGTCAAGAAAACAAAGTTCCGGATGGTCACGCTGCAGTCCATTCTTCCCCTTTTGGAACGGGATAGCTGGATGTGCTCTATAGATCTCCAGGATGCGTACTTATCACATCAAAATGAATTGACGCTCCAGGAGATTTCTCCGCTTCAGGCTGGGAACCAGTCATTTTCAATTCAGAGCCCTGCCCTTTGGTCTCACTACAGCCCCCCGAGTGTTCACCAAATGCATGGCAGTGGTAGCTTCTCATCTGAGTCGTCAAGGATTCCAGGTGTTTCCTTATTTAGACGACTGGCTCCTTACAGCCCCCACCAGGCATCTCTTACTCCTCACCAGAGACTACACCTTTCGCACATGTCAGGCACTAGGCATCTCAATAAACTACAAAAAGTCTGTCTTGTCGCCTTGTCGTGTTATTACTTTCATAGGCGCAAATCTAGACACAGTCAAGATGTCAGCCAGACTCACAGAGCAGAGGATAGCAGACATTCACAAACAGGTCTTTCTCCTTTTACAGAACAACAAAGTCAAGGCCAGACAGATCCTGAAAGTCTTGAGAATTATGGCTGTGGCCATCCCTCTCCTACCATTAGCCCGCTTCCACATGAGGATTTTACAATGGATGCTCTTCACACAATGGTCTTATCAAAGCCTTCCAATGTCCCATCCTATTCGGATAACTAAATCGTGCAAGAGTCATCTCTCTTGGTGGATCTCATCCCCTCAGCTCCTCCTAGGGAGACCCTTTGTCCCTCCCCCTCCGGTTGCTACACTGACAACGGACGCCTCCCTGATCGGGTAGGGGGGGGGCATTTCTAGGGCAGGACAGTCCAGGGCATGTGGCAACCGTTCGAATGCCACTTGCACATAAACGTTCTAGAGATGAGAGCAGTGCTCCTAGCGTTGCAAACCCTACAAGACTCTCTTCCCATAGGAACTATAGCAATCCAAACAGACAACATGTCTGTAGTGTGGTACATCAACAAACAAGGCGGAACCAGGTCTTACCCCCTATGTCGAGAGGCACTCAGACTATGGCAATGGGCGATCTCTTCTCAGCGATTTCTGTTAGCAACGCACATTCCCGGGAAGTCCAATGTGATTGCGGACAAATTGAGCAGAGCTATTCTCATGCCTCACGAGTGGTCTCTGAACAACTCAGTGTTGGAGAAAGTTTTTCGAAAGTGGGGCAGGCCTTGCTGCGACCTTTTCGCTACTCCCCAAAACAGCAAGTGCGACGATTTTTTCACCCTCTTTCCCCAACCAGGCCATCCCAGCAGAGACGCTCTGGTGCACGTTTGGCCCCAGGGACTTCTCTATGCCCCCCCCCCTTCCCACTGATATCCCAGCTGATACAGAAAGCCATCGCTCAGGAAGCTTCTATGATCCTCATTGCCCCTTACTGGCCTCGACAAATTTGGTTCCCCTTTCTCCACCGTTATCTGTTGGAACAACATTGGCATCTGGACCCAGTTCCAGACCTTTTGACCCATCAGTCGGGTCAGTTGCACCACTCCCTTCCCTCTCTGAACCTCATAGCTTGGTTCCTCCAATTCCGACCTTAGCCAGGCTTCCGTTGATATCTCACTCAGTTAGAGATATCTTGATTGCCTCTCATAAATCTTCCACTCAGAAGATTTATCATAGCAAGTGGAAACGTTTCTCCTTTTGGGCGCAGTCAAAGAACATAGATCCTTTCACTGCTTCTATTCAAACAGTTCTAGACTTTCTAGCCGAACTTTTCCATGCAGGTTCATCCCCTTCTACCATTAGAGTTCAATTGGCTGCAATTTCGAACTTTCATGTTGGAGTCTCAGAGTCCTCTATCATGTCTCACAAACTCTGCAAGGCCTTTATAAAGGGAGTCTTTCTACTCAAACCACCCATCAAAGATCCTCCTCCTCAATGGGATCTCAACTTGGTTCTGGCATCCTTAATTCTTCCCCCCTTTGAACCTGCGGCTTCATGTTCTATAAAATTACTTTCCTGGAAGACACTCTTTTTAGTAGCTATCACCTCAGCTAGAAGAGTCTCTGAACTTCATGCTCTGTGTAGTCGACCCCCTTATCTAGTATTTCATAAAGACAGGGTTTCCTTACGTACTAACCCGTCTTTTTTGCCCAAAGTAGCTTCATTGGCAAATTTGAATCAAACCATTGAGCTTCCTGTGTTCTTCCCAAATTATTCTAATAGGTCAGAACAAAAGTTGCACAGTTTAGATATTCACCGCCAGCTTAGGTACTATCTAGATAGGACCAAACAATTCAGGAAATCTGACCAACTGTTTGTTTCTTATGCAGAAGGTAGAATGGGCCTTCCAGTCTCTAAAGTCTCTCTCTCTAGATGGCTTACTTCGTTGATTACCCTAGTGTATGAAATAAGACATCAACGGTTGCCATCCAAACCCAGGGCTCATTCAACTAGAGCTTTAGCCACCTCGGTAACTTTCCAAGATAGGCTGCCTATTGATTCGATTTGTTCTGCAGCTACTTGGGCTTCTCCCCATACCTTCATTTCTCATTATAAGTTGGACCTGGCCTCTAGAGACCGGGCCAACTTTGGTTCCACTGTACTCAAGAGTCTGTTCCGATAGGCCACCCAGGACAAGGTGCTAGGGACGCGGTCCCATCCAGCAAGAATGAAGGCGAGATTGACAACTTAACATTTAGAAGTTATGTACCTACCATAACGTTCCATGTTAGTTGTCTTCTTCTCGCCTTCTTTCTTGCGTCCCACCCTCCTTCCCCCTAGCCAGGACAGACCTAGAAGAGTTTCTTTGTTCCTTTTGGAAATTTATTGCTGGTATTAGCTTTCAAACGAGATCTGAGGAAGTTACCGCCTAGCATTGTGGGATATAGGGGAGCCTCGAGCCAGTGAAACTAGCTCTCGAGCTTTTAGAGTGGCCGAGTCGGAACCGAGGATCGGCTCCGAACCCATCCAGCAAAAAAGAAGGCGAGAAGAAGACAACTAACATGGAACGTTATGGTAGGTACATAACTTCTAATTCTTTCAAGCAACCTCAGGGCAGTGTACCCACTCAACCTGGCTGAGTCATTCATCAGGGCAGCATACCTGCTCACCCTGTTCCAATCATCCATCAGGGCACCGTACCTACTCACCCTGACCAAACTTTAAAGCGTACCTGCTCACCCTTTCAAATAATCAGCATCCAAATAAGCTCACTTATCAAGCAGCATCCAGCAACTCACTTGATCCCCAAACTCAGTGCCATCAACACCCTCACCTAGAGGGAGAACAGAAGAGGACAATCCTGTCCCTCCTCTCCACCCACTAGCCTGATCCCAGGCTGTTTCCCCTTCTTATCCCATAACTTTCACCATACCCTGTAGAAACAATTTCAAATGTACAGTAAACAAATCTAAGCCCACATCACTCAAATGCACCCCATCTGATCAAAACCAAACAAAAGCACTATCTTTGAAGTCGCTACACTCTATAGTGTACATGCTTAGGTCCCCCAATTGCCTGGCCAACCTCTGGTTAACAAACCTCTGAACCCACTCAACAGCCTGATAACTGATCGCATTCCTCCTCCAAGTCTAACTTGGAACTCTATCCGACTATGCTATACACATACCAGGGCACAAAGTCTGCAACTTGAAGAAATCCTCTGCTAGGATATCCACCAACTGCTTTTCGACAGGATTCCCAGATCATTACTGCCCAAGTGCACCACTAATATTCATGGATAACCTACTGTCAACCTTGAATCACCACTCCAAGTAGCCAAGAACCAGACTTGGTAGTATCAAATAAAAATATTTAATTCCACAACAAGAAAGACTCAGTAGTAACACAGTCAGTCAAACGCTTTTGTCGCGAAAGCGCTTGACTGACTATGTTACTACTGAGTCTTTCTTGTTGTGGAATTAAATATTTTTATTTGATACTACTGAGTCTGGTTCTTGGCATTTTTTCCACTATGTACACCATTTTGTTACTCTCAACCTTACCACTTCAAACTCATGCATCAGTTGATTCCATCTAAGCCCTCTAACCCCCATGCCAAGTAATTGTCCAACCTAACTGAGACAAACCCAAGTTCTGTCCGTCCACCCTAATCACTGCCCGTTTCTCTGCCCAATGGATATAAGAATGACCCAGGAGGACAATCTCCTTTCCTAGAAAAAAGAAAGAAAAGAAAATTAATAACATATGCAATGCATACCTTATCTAGTATATGATACAAATGCAATAGAAGACCACCTCCTCACTCTTTTAATAACCTCAATGGAACTGCCGTCCCTAGCCAAGTCTGAAGCCCTACCAATGCGAAAGGAATGATATGCAAACCTCTCTGCTGGAAAACCCATGCAACAAAAAACCCCCCTGATGATGTGCATGAGCCGACCACTTGTCACCCTCCTGCCATCTGCCAACTGGAAAACCAAGTCATATGGGCCCCCCACCTGAGTCGATCTTAATTTCATAGCCCACCTTACTGGGCAAAGCCTAACGTTCCTATCTTTTTGAGCACTATCGATGCACCTTTCCCAAACTGGTCTGTCTTAGTCCTACACAGCCCAATAATCACCATCCCAGGGCCTATCAGTACATCCCTCCAAAGTAATGATCCTAATAACGCAGACACACAGAACGCACCAAAATATAACCATACGCACAAAGTGACCCACATAATATAATCTTAGGAGTTACCTTCCAGTAAGGCTAAATCTTTCAGTAAAACTTTCAGCAACGTCCTCGGCAATGGCCATCGCATATTACAGTGCTCTCCAGCCACTCTTCCCCATCCCCTCAACATACGCCAGACCGTCCAAGACTTTGTAAAATCATATAACCCAGATACCTGTGTGAAATTGCTAATTGCAGGTAAATCCACCCTAGCCATTTGTGAGGCTTTGCCTAAACCCCAGGCTCGAGCTAAGTAACAAAGCAGTAACTCCTTGGACCAAACACTTTCGTCTTCTGGCAATTATAAGACAAACTGATCAAATTCACAAAGAGCCCCACCATAAGCCTTCCTTGTAGATGCCATCCAACAATGATGCACCAACCTCTTGGTTACCTCGACCCAAGGTTCCACACCTCATCTGGCAAGAGTACTGGCACTTCCTCCGCCCCTGGCGCCAGCAGCCAAAACCTGGAAAACTGAAACTGGGACAAGCTATTGGCAATGGCATTACTCACCCCAGGCACATGCACCCCTGTAAATGAAAAATTCATTATCAAACTCTGTAAGACCAACTTATACAAAATCAACAATAGCAATTCTAACCTGGTCATCTTCGTCTGCAACACTCACACCAATGCCATGTTATCCGAATGGAAGATTACCCGCTTTCCCCGCAAACGCTCCTTCCAAACTACTGAAACTACCTAAATTGGCATCAGCTCTAAAAATGTGACCTCCCTTTTCCATTCTTCCTTCTAATGCAGAAGCCAATTAGCTGCAAACCACTGTCCACCAAAATAAGCTCCCATGCCAATGCCCTCCACTGTGTCTTTGAACAATTGAAATTCCTCTTGCCCTACCCAGTCTGCCTGCCAAAAGAAATCCCATTGAACTGATCCAAGAAACACAACCAAAGCAACAAATCCTCCTGAACCAACTTATTCACCCTAACCCAGTGGTGTTTACTCTTACCCCCTTTTAATAAAAAGGCCACTGACCTACAGAAAGTACACCCTGCATGCACCGCCTGACATGCAAAATTCAAAAATCCTAACCGCTCCATAACTATCTGGATCTGTACCTTATCCTTAGTCACAACTGACCTTATTGTAGCCATCAGTCTGTCTATCTTGTCCATAGGCAGGCAAAACAATCCCCACTCTGCATCCACCAATAATCCCAAAAAATCTAAAGCTCTTGCTGGGCCTTCCAACTTATGCTGAGCCAAAGGGACCCCTAAGTCGTCACACATACCCAGAAATTCCTGCAACCCTTCCTGCACTCCTTCTCTTCCCTCCCCACCTAGCAAGAAATCGTCCAAGTAATGTATCGCCTTCCGCATACCAACCCTCTGCTGCCATGCCCAATGAAGTACTGTACTGAATTTCTCAAATGTTGTACATGCAACTGAACAACCCATTGACATAGCCTTGTCAAAATAAAATGTGTTATGTACTATCATGCCCAGTAATGGCCAGTCATCCCGTCTGACTGGCAGCACAAAAAAAGCAGACTCAGTATCCACCTTCACCAACCATGGCTCTTTAAAACCCCTAATGACCCCGACAGCAGCTTCCAAGGATGCATAAGTAACCCTGGCTTCCTCACCTGCAATGAAATCGTTAACCATGCTCCCTTTGGGATACAACAAGTGGTGAATGAACCTGAACCCTCCCCCCTGCAAGATGTCCTCCTTGCTGTGCACTGATCACAGATTCTTACAAACCACCCCATCTCCAGCTACCGTAGATTTAATTGAGAAGCCCTGATAAAACCCATGTAATATCTCCTCCTTAAGGACAAGATTGGGAAAGTCTTGGAGGATCCATCATAAAACCTCCACCTTAATGGGAAAAGGCGACCCTTCCCCTAACCCCCCTGAAGAGGCCACCTCCCTGTAATCCACAAAAATTACCTCTAACCCTAAGAGTCTGAAACACCTGAGCAGAAGAAAAGCCGCCCTCCCCTGATGCAAAGTTCGCAGTCATAAAATTAATCTCATGGCAGCCACATTGAACGGCCGGATGATTCCCCCCATACCTTGAACAAGTGTAAAAAACTTGCACCCTACCCATGAACAACTTCCACCATTAAAGGCCCAACACACACCAACCTCTTCTCCCCCTCTATTAATCTCCCCATAACTGTCCATCATGGTATCCAACAAGATGTCAGGATGCTAACCTCCCAGCAAAGAGAGGGTTCCACTGCTTTCTGCTTCCGGAACCTCTGGTCATACCATAACCAAGTGTTCCCTGGCTATAAATGCTGTGCCTCCCGAATAATGAGAAAATAACCCAAAAGAGGCAAAGCTAAGTCCTGTCCTTTTCAAGCTGCACTGCCATGTAATAAACAAAATTGACTACCCAGTTATCCCATGTCCTAGGGTGAATTCTGCCTACCCTCTTATTCCCCAATGCAGCCAAGGTAGCCAGCAAATCCTTACTGTTAGCCAACTCAGCCTCAACCAGCCGCTGTACCCCCTCTGCATCAGTTAACTCAAAGACATCCACATATTCCCCTTTCTAAATTTTCTGAATACGGAACATGTGGTGTCAAGAAGAATGCATCCGATTCCTGACCAAAGGCCTGTGTGGTTAACCAGTCACATGGGCAAAGGCCAAAATCAGAACCTAGTTCTGAACCCAGTCCTATGCTACCCACTGACCCTGCACTGCCCCCCCACTTGACCCAGAAATACCTGCAACCTCCACAGCAGAACATCCCATGGTATTCCATTCACTACCAAAATCCATCCCAATGGAATCCCTGTCCTCCCCAACTACCTCCACTTTCTGAGTGTTTACCCTGCCTGCCAACACAGTCGATGTAAGATCATTACCTGATCCTCTGTCTTGAGTCCCACCTGGAACTGATGGGCCAGCTGGAGCCACCTCCTTCGATACTCACTGCCTCTTGCCACGAGCTGTCTCCATAGCCCTTGGAGAGGAGCGCTGCCTCTTTTGACTGGATTCCTTCATCTGCTCTGTCGCCTCTGCATCAGCAGTATACACCCCTTGAAACAGTTCTTCTGCCTGTGCCACTATCACCTCACATTGCTGCCACAGTCTCTGCATGTTAGCCATCTGGAGAGAAAAGAAAAAAAAAAACACATTAGCCAGTGATTGCAGCCATGTGCTCACTTTGACCCCCTACCCATTAAACATCAATCAAGCCCCAATAGACAAAGTAAAAGTTCACTTGGTTAGGAAAAACTATCATGTTCACAAAAGTATGCATCCTTGATGGCTCAGTTCCCATATTTATATATATATATATATATACATATATATATATATATATATATATATATATATATATATATTTTTTTTTTTTTTAAATAAGTACTAATAAGAAAATATCTACCATTCACACCCCAATCATTATCTATTGCTTAATTGGTCTCCAGCGCAAGATCTTTAAAGACTATAATATAAACAATTTGCACCTACGTAGCTTTATAAGCCGCCAAATGAAAATAAATAAGACATGCACAAATTTGAAACTACCATTGCATGGAAATAAACAGAGAAGACTTTCATTCCTTATGATTCCTCTGCCTGAAAGACTCAAAACACACTTTAAAAGCATTTGATCCTTAGTCATCATGAATCCTTGTTTCAAGGTCCTGGACTTTAACAAAAGCTTTATGGGAACAGCAGCCTTAAGCCCAGAAACCTGTTTGAATTTAATAGTTTTCAATATCTTTTTGTTCCCACAAACTAAAAGGGGTCATTAACTCTGCAAGTTGAAATGGTTGTCTGCAAATACACCCCCCCTACCAAGTATTGAACCAAGGACCCTGTCAACTACAGCATAGTGCATTAGTCCACGAAGCCACTCAGCTGTGTAAAACATGAAGTCTAAAATGTTGCAGTGACTGATATATGTTTGCAAGTGTTATCCTTACTGCCCCTCTTAAAAGCATGCCGGTGCTTATAAATGTCCTCATGTAAATTCCAAGGTTTTTTTTTTGACCCAGCCTTTGAGGTGTTATGCAGAGCCTCCCGCCCACCCCCCTGGACCCATGAATGTGTGTGAATGTATCTTGTATTTCTTCTTTTGGGTGGGGGTCTTACTTGAATTTACAGCTCCATCTGAGCAATTTCTCATTCTGGTAGCACTTACAGGCTAAACCAGGAACAGCTGAGCTCACCGTCGCGCAAAGATGTAATCAACCGTGAAACCTCCTGCATCCCGATCAGATGGTTACCAGCCCAGAAAACAACTGAAGAAATCCCTTCAAAGGCCTGCAACCAGGAAAAGACTACTGCCTGCCAACTTCTAAGACAATCGGCCCCAAACCACCCATGAACGCGAGGTAGAGACGGGGAACACCAGAGACCATGCGGAAGAGCCCTACTCCCCCACACAAAAAAAGCTATGGACCATGAAGCTACCAGGAGCAGCCCAGGAAGCAAGGCGAAACACACAAGGTAAGACGGCGACCCAGGGAACAGATAAAATGCTGTGACCGTCTCGCCGAGCCCAATAACTAATACAAAACTACAGCAGGCTTATTCTTGCAATGGAGAAAACCAATATGGGCCAGCTATTATTAAACAAAAAGAACGAAGCATAAAAGGAACCCTTGTGCAGGATAATTGAAACACATCAGCCAGCCATACTGTCCCTACTCCCCCACCAGCCCAGTGAGTAGCATCGAGTCCATTCCCAACTCGTCCATCTACTCCCTACCCTCTACACATGCAGCCCTCACTCACTGACTCACAGCCCCATCTCCCCGCTCCACTCATACAGCCGTCTTCCACTCCTCACTGCACTCTCTCCCTGTTCTCCATCCCTCTGGTAATGTAAATACTGATGCCCCCTCATGAAAAACAAAACACACCATAACTACACTCCCCACTGGCCTTATCAACCCATCACTGATGCACTCCATCTCACGCACACATCATTCAAGGCCTACCTGCCACTGAAGTACCTACAGGTCATCCTGGACATGGATATGTCTGTTCAAAATAAGAATGGGATATCGGAGAATAAGGCAGTGACACTCTTATATAAATATAAATGTGTATATATATATATATATATATATATATATATATATATAATCAAAACCAAGATAATAGAGGTATTACAGAAGCTACAAAAGGGACTAGAATTTGGTTGTGGTTAGACAGGGAAAAGGACAGGACTTGTTACCAGAAATCTCTCCCAGAGATGGAACAGCTGAAACACAATACTTTAAGAGATATTAGTGTATGAACTGAATGTGAATTAAATCAAAACTCTGAAGTAAAAATGTATATAGAGAGGGTTAAAAATGTTACTGCAGAAATGGAGAGGAAGAAATAGAAGACGAATAGTTCTAAGGTGAAGACACTTAAAACAAATAAATTGTAACAAGTAGTAAAAGTGAGTAAGGTAACAGAATGTAATTTTAAACACATTTTTGTCCAAAGGGAACCGAAAACTAAAGACAAAATTGAATTCTCAAGAAGGTAATTCAGATAGTGGGAAATTTAAAGCAGTGGAAGATTTTTTTTCAAAACTACCCTGTGCAAGGGAAGACATAGAAGAGGCTGCACTAAAATATTTTAGTGGGAAAATAATAGCTTAAGTAGAACAAGAGAGAATAAAGCTAAGGTTATAAGGGATGATTATGAACAAGATGTTACATTACTTCTTATCGCTATTTTGAGTTGAAGGATGATTTCAAATTTTTATTAGGTAAAAACAGAGAATAAGTTTCAAATCAGTTATTATTGTCTTTGTAGGACACTTGTAATAAAGCTAGCCCACAGTCATTTTTAGTAGGCCACTTTGGTTGGGGGGAGGTCTGGCAAAACTGTCGCAAGAATGTTAGCCTGATTTCATTTGTCAAATATAGTGAATGCGATAGACCATGTTTGTGCTTCTTGTTTAGAATGTCAAAAAAATGCATCTCATCCTGGATTTGAGAGTCCACTGAGTCCAATGCATATTATAGAGATGTCATTTGAATCCATTGCTATGAACATTTTGGGGCCACTACTAAAATCTGGCAGTAAGTAACAATATAAAATAATAATAATGGATTATGCTGCAACATTTCCTGAAGTTGTGCCATTATGCAAGAGTAGTGTTAGAGCTATTGTCAGTGAGTTTCTACTATATTTATATTTCTAAAGAGATATTTAGAGATGAAAACACTCCCTTTATTTCAAGGGTATTGCATCAGTTATGACATTGCTTTAAAGTTAAGCAGTTGAAAATTTAATTATACCATCTGCAGACAGATGGTTTAGGAGAGTGGTCCACAAAGCACTGAAATAAACACCAAGAAAAGTAACTGAGCAGATGGTAACAATTTGGAGCAGGTTTTTAATTTACTTGCTGTTTGTGAAAAGAGAAGTGTCACAAGCTACATCTGGGTTTACCCTGTTTTAATTCTTCTATAACAGGCATAAAAGTGGTCTGTTTGACATTACTGAAGAGATTTATGCAGAAGAGAAGATACAATTTGAAAACAAGAGAAGCATCATGTTTGCGGGATACACTAAACCTAGTTATTCCTGTACTAAAGGAGCACATGCAGAAAGCTCAAGAAATGCAGCAATGAGTTTATAATAAGAATACTCAACAGTTTAACAAAGATAAGCACACTGGAGGTGAATACGTCCAACAGAAAAAAAAAATCAAATTTAATAAATCACAGGTTTAGCACTTTCATTTCTGTCCACTCAGAAACTTCATCAGAACAAATAATTCATTAAGAACCTTCCTTTTAAATACTTATAAAACACACCCCTTAATTACACAAACCAATCAGAACCAGTAAATCTGAATACCAAATTAGTATACTTCAAACCATACCATTAAAAACAATATCCCAGTTAAAATTTAAGTTATAAACATTTTTACTATCTGTCAACATTTCAAAAGACAAAAATCTACATATATACAAATATATAATGTGTGAATATAAAAGATATAAGTATGTAAAAAAAATTCTCTCTCTAATGCCTTTAGTCTCAAAAAACAAGTAATTGATAAAGCATCATTTATGCTAGGCCACTGTGTGGCATTTTTTTTATGCTGCCATAGGGCTTCCTGTCTTTTCAAATAAAGGGTCCACGGGCCACCCCTTAACCCTACATCAAATACTTCAATAATGGTAAATGTAAACATGTGGTTACTAAATTCCATACAGTGTTTTGCTAGGGCATTCGTTTCTTTCTTATGTTTTATATCCCTAAGATGTTAATAAATTTGATTTTGTAGTTTCCTTTCGGTTTTCCCGATATAGAAACAGGGACATGTTGTGCAAAAAGCACAATAAACAGCCTTCACTGTGTTACAGTTTCATTTCTTATTTAGCTTTACCATTATATTGTTTATATTAAAAGTGGAACCTTCTATGATATGGGGGCAAAAATTACAAGCACCATATTTACTCATATAACCATTTAGTGGTCCTTTATAATTAGTTTCCAAAATGTTCTTAAGGCATCTACCCCGCCTGTATACAATATTTGGTTTCTCACCCACACAATGTTTAATGTCTTTATTATTTGCTACCACTACCCAATTCTTATAGAAAACATCTACAACCATTTTACTTGATTTATTAAATGATGTGATGAAGGCACTCTTAAAATATGCTCCATTTACATCACTTTTCTCTAGTTCAGCATAGTTCACACTAGTTATGTTGTTGTTATTCGTGTAGGGAGTTAAATCACTATCAGTAGCATGCCCAATACTTTCTTCTGATTTATCACACGAGAGGTTTAAAATAGTCTTTCTACCGTGATTTCATACCGTGATTTCATTAATTAACCCACAAGACATCCCCTTTTCGAAAACATACTCTTCAAGACATCACAGTCATTAAGAATGCCTCAAAAGATGACACCATACGTGCAGCCCTTACAAACTGTCCATTTACAACAGCTTTTTTATGTTTATAAGGGTGTGAACTATCAAGATATAAGAAGCTGTTAGAGTATGTAGGTTTCCTATAAATTTCAGCCTTAAAGACCTTTGAAGCACTTTTATTAAATTCACATCTAAATAAACTATTTCATTAAGTCCAATATTATGTGAAAAATTGAAAAATGTTGTAGAGCCATTTATGGCCAACTTTACTTCAAGATCCTTCTAGATTGCCAAGTCCCTTACTCTTTCAAAGATATTGAACCCTGGAAAAGAACTTTATTTCTACCACTTGTATCCATGATCCCATTGTTTTAGCCACCACTAAGAGCTCATACAGTAGGTGAGGATGGGGACAAAGACTTAACAGTAAATTGAGAACTTTGTCTTATGACTCTGCTCATGCTTTGGCATGGTATAAAAACCTCAATTCTGTCACTTATGCACCCATCAGCCTACCAGTCTTCTAATCTTTTCTGGCAGTCATGAATAAGACCCTAAGATATCTAAACTCCACCCTTTGACATAGCTGCTTCTCTGTCACTTGCAGAAAACATTCCACTTGTCTGAGACAGCCATGATATCTGACTTGAAGGTGTTGATTTTCATCTTAGCTAAGTTATACTCAGATTTGAACTGCTCCTGTACACATCAGACATCATTGTCATTTGAGTCCAAAGAGCACACTGCAGAGGCGTAACCCTTGTGTCTGTGTCCCCAATGTGCTATTTTCCTAATCTTTACTGTACCACCTTCATGCAGCTAGAGAAAGTAATACATGTGATTTTATAATCTCTGGTTTACTTTTATATTGTTCAGTAAAAGCAAACTATGAGGGGGGCTATGCCCCCCAACCCCCCATTGTGGGGGGTTGTGCCCCTCCCCACACCCCTAACTATATATTCTAACTCCAGGATCATACTACTGTGGGGAATAGGGCATATATCGTTATACTTGCCTTGCAGTGCTCTACATACTGCCAGTGCTCATTGTCAGTGAAATGAGTTTTAGCTGTAGTGACGTTTAGGTGATTGTCAGTCAAATGAATTTCAGGCAAATGGAAGTTAGGTCAACTGAAGTAGACCCATATATATATATATATATATATATATCTTTCTATACATATACAGATATATATAGATATATATATATATATATATATATATATATATATACTCACAAATAGAGATATATACTCACAAATAGAGAGGGAGAAAGAGATGTATTTATGTTTAAAGATGTGCAGTTGTCATTTATGGTTCAGTGGCTGAAAATGTTTTCTTTTCTGAATATTACTTTGTTGTAAAAACTTTAACACATGCTAAGAATGCATTAGTATTATGTTTATTACTTCCTGTCATGTTTTCCCTTCGGTACGTTAAGGCTGTTGAGGTCACTTGTTACTAATTTAAAATAAAGATTTGCACAGAGGCAGCCACTTATTTTCACAGACATTTAATCAATAAGACTAATAGCTTGCTGCACCAGTGCCATATTACAATAGGAATGCTAGAAATACCTGAGATGTGCTTTTATTTATTTATTTATTTATTTATTAATTTATTTTTTTTTTTAAATATCAAGTTTACAGTACTTATGCAGATGGGCAGCATGAACTAACTGTACAAGGTTATACATATAAGGTCAAAAAGCTTAGTTGTCCATTAATGTTTGAAAATATTTAAACATTAATTTGCTCATCCATTCCTGTCTCTTCAGATCTTAACAGACAATGAATGTTCTGGAAATATTTACTGTTGTGTGTAAAAGAAGCCTACAAATGCCATATGCTTATTTGCCAGTGTTCTGTTGCCGCTGTTGGTCATGAAATACCTTGGTCATTCCATAAGGGTACACACTAATGGTATGCTTAGTTCAGCATGACATAATTTAGAGTAAAACTGCCTGGAGTGGTTCATTTGAGTGTCAAACTTAAAAAAAAAAATAATAATGCTTTATTCGTTAATATAAACAAAGAAAGTGTGTAATGACAGTTTTACATGTTTGTCATTGCTGTTGCAATACATCGGTAGGTTATTTCATTTTACTGATTTTGCTTTACCTTGATTCAAGTTTGTTTTTTTAAGTACCTAAATAGGTACTAAGAGTGAGGACTATATTTATGGTACCAGCAGAAACAGCTTTCTTTTATCTTACAGCTTTGCTCTATAAGTAGACATCATGCATAAATTCTCACTCTGATGGTAGATATGCCTTTGGACAATAAATAACATACTTTAGAGAAAATGGAAGTAGGAATAATATATGTCTGTTGGCTTCCCAGTTAACATTGCAAACAAATCACTGTTGATGGGATCAAAGGGTTATGCTCCTACTTTTGCATCAGTGTAATATGAAAGTGCTTTCTTTTGTGTCAGAAAACATTTATTGCTTGCAGGACAAATATAGCTTCACTAGTGTATTTCTGATGCTTAAGAGCTATAAGTAAGGTTGTGCTGATATTGTTTCATAAAGGGTCATCAAAGGCAGTTTAGCAGAATGTAAAATAACAAAAAATGTTTCCGTTAACTGCCTACAGTGAACAGGAAAGGTTTTTTTTTCTTTTTGGAAGGGAGAAAGTTCCCCTGACAGTAGGAGGGGAAAACAACATATACAGAAGGCAGACAGAGACAAAAGGGTAAGGTGAAATGATCAAGAGTGTGATACCACCCTGGTCTACAGTGCATCATATATTCCCATGCTGTGATAGACCTGGGCAGGGTGACCCCCAATTTTTTGAGGGTCGAGGCCCTTAATGGCTTTTTGGTCAGAACTGGCTGGGACAGCAACTCTTGTTCCTACTGGAGGAGGGATTGTTATCAGCTCCAGTATCTCTCAAACACCCTTTCATCTGCAGCCTCAGCCAGGTACTGAAACTCACATTCCTAGCTTGCCAGGCTGCCATGTACCAGGGTGCCCAAAGAGGTGGAGCCATCATGCCCACCCTGTGAAATGTTCCTGTGGTGGGCAATGGAAGGTGGAGAACATTCCTGTACCTGGGAGATGTACCATTGAGTTGGCATGAGCATTTCTGGATTTGCAGAAAACAGAACACAAATGGTCAAGCAATAAAACCAATGGGGGGATGAAAGAGAAATGGAAACAGAAAAAGGATTCATAAATGTTAAAATAACAAATGCCTTTATTTCAGTGACACAAAAATTAGTGGAAATAACTTATTTATTCTGGAATATGAAACCATCAGCAATTATACATATTGCAGTTTATAATGTAATGAGTAAATACTGACAAGTAGTGGTTGAGGTTCAGGTTCAGGTCTGTTTTACATGATATTAGTGCAATTATTTTATTAATTTCTGTAATAAAATGCCATAAATTGTATGCTATTAATTACTATACCAGTAAATACTGGCAAACACTTTGTTAGGGTCAGCTCTGTTTTCACTTCAACAATATTCATTATTGGCCTACTCCATCTTCTTTCAGTTGACTGGTTTAATAAATCATACAGTCACATAAATCACAATGGATATATTTACTGAGTACCTGATGATACTATAGCTATGACATCCTGACAACTTGAAGTATGTGGTTATGTAATTATGCAATATAATTTTGTTTTTATTTTATGCAGGTATATATTATTTCCTTTTTTTGAGTAATCTCATACTTAATGGGGTTGTGAAACCATGCAGATAACCCTCCTCTAATATTGGGCTTTGTTTTACTCCACCTTCTCAGCAGCTATAGGAATATGAGAAAAATAAAAGAAAATGAATAGGTTGCTAATCTTGAATGTCTGTGCAGTGCACTTTAAAGGAGTGCAATATTTAAGATTTCTAATAGGTTTCTTAATACAGCATAGTGTACGCAAACACATTCTCCCCTTCAACCATACCTCTCAACCTCGTAGAGCAGGAAATCTGGACAAATCCATAAACAAAAGTGGGACAAAGGCCCAAAAATATGGACAATTTTTAAGTATTGCTCTTACAAAGTTAAAAAGTTGCTAGAATGACAAGTTTAAGTTTGTTTGTGTCTTTCGGCTTTTTCCCGGTTAGGGGTCGCCACAGCGGAACTCCGGTCCGCTAATGATTGGTAGTGGATTTTTACGTACTGTGTTACCAGCCCTGACGCACAACCTTCAACGAAGGCATGCCTCCACACAGAAGACGTTCTAGCTGAGAATCGAACGGGACAACTACCGCAGCACCACCACCGCAGTGTAAGCTCAAATGTCTATTATTATTTTTTAACTTCAATCTTTAATGATTTGCCACTAATTTGCCAAAATAAAACCACACAATTTTTCGAAAACTGGACCAATAATATGAGGCAAAAATCTGGACATTCTGCGAAAATCTGTACAATTGAGAGGTATGCCTTCAACTTGCATTTTATCATGTATTCCATTATGTTACTGTTAGGAAATGCAACATGTTACTCTGAAACTGTGTAGAAATTCTAGCCATGAAGTTGACAAGGCATCCGTTCTGTAACAAACATTATGTATGTCTTTGCTAAAATGAAGGAATGTTATGCAACTGAAAATAAAATTTTACAGGCACTACCAAAATGTTGCCATTAGTTACATGAAATTGCAATGCCCTCATTATTAATTTTTTATGTAATTAATCAGGTCCTAAAATATTACTGTTTGCATTAATGCAAATTTATAGAACACTATGTAGTTTAATAACTTCCTCCACTCCCCCTCCCCTGATGAGAGGTGTGATGTCATTGTATATAACATGTACAGAACTGAAGGAATGTTCTGGAAACCCCCAATACATTATCAATAACATTTTGTATCTCTCAGAGAAAGGTGCGGCAATGGCCCTTGATAGTGCAATATATAAATAATACATTTTAAAAGGAAATGTTGTCTGCAGATTTAATCAAACGTTGTGAGCATGTTAATCCAGCATAAGTGAAAGCATCAACAGCATGCTACAGTCTTATTGAACTGCAATGTATAAAAGAAAGTACAGAAAATGAAAATTTGCTCAACAAGTAATTCAAATATGTATGTGATATGGCAACACTTCCAAACCTTTACAACATCTGTGACCCTGAATCAGTGTGAGTGATGCATTTTGTAATTTCACTACCTTCTGTGAGCTATGAAGAATTAGTAGTGCACTATATATGTATATCTCTGTACCACAGAAGGCCTGTGGCCTGTTTACAGCAGAATGGCAGTCAGAGATGATATCATAACTCCTTCTCATGACTCATGACACAGCCTCTGGTCTGTGGTACACAGTCACAAAGTGTACTGGCTGGTCCCCCTACCCCGCAGCAGGTGGATAACTCCATAGGCAGTGAAACAGGGTCACTTGCTTGACATAATGAGGAAATGACACTACATCAAGGAGACAACAGATAGCTCAATACCTGTTCCTTATTTACAGCCTCCACCCCTTGATGAAGAGACTACTTTTCAGAGGTAGCAGTACCCATAGATACATGATAGACAGGGGTTCCAGGCAAAGACATATCTCATATTTAGTTCCAGAGATATGCAGGTCTTTGTCTGCACATCAGCAGATGTGCCATGATATAGTCCAGTCCCAGGGTAGTGCCCTTGATAGTCAGGTAGAGATGGTTAGGTTACTACAAGGTATACGTGAAGAAATTCACCAGTGCATGGAAATGGTGTAGGCCAGGTATAGTGCCATGATGCTCCTCATGTGCAGTATGGTTGCACATATGGCATCCATGTCCAACTCCATACATATTCTAGTAAAGACTTACCAGATACACATTGAAGACACAGCTGGACGTGGATGAAAGAACTGTCCACATACATAGTAGACATGTATACCATACACTATGTGTATCCTAAGAAAGTGCTGCAGGCATTTATGTATATTCCCAGAAGAAGGCAGTCAGGGCTCATCAAACTTCCACAACAACTGGTAGAACCTTTCAGTCAAGGTCTTGGTCCCACACCAATGTTAGGTCTCAATATCAAGGGGTTCCTCTGCATCCACTAGATCCTGTCATTACAGTAACTGAGCATCAAGCTCACGTGTCAGCAGTTGCTCACAATCTCTGGGATCATCACCCACACTCTCTTGGGGGGGGGGGAACATTGTGTATGACACCTTCCAAATTTATGTTAAATTTTGACTAAAAATAATACAGCACTTGCTCACAAAGAAGTCACCTTGCAGACAGGCAAATGCTGTAGTTATTCCTTGTACCTGAAAGAAGGGAAAGAGACAACAGCACAAAAAAACAAAACAATCAGCAGCAGTGGAATATTTAATTACTGAAAACCCACCTAGTTGTCATTTAGCAGGTAAATCCAAACTCAATAAGTAACACTGCAGTGAAATACTCACAGTGTAGTCCTAAACATCTTTCATTAAAATGGCTCTTCTGTCAGGTAGTTGCCCGTATAACCAGCATTGTACAAATGATGATGTCTGATACGTTCTGAAAACAAACTTTTTGTTTATGATATATGGAGAAATTTCCACATCTGACTCATCAAGAATGGAGTTGAAGCACAGACTTTACTTGGTGCCCCTTGGGCAAAGAGTTGTATAGACCAATGGCTTTCGGCATCAGTTGTGGTGCACAGTATCTTCAAGATAGGAGAACACTCATCATAGACTGCACACCTTGTCGGGGTTAGACACTCAGTGGTTCAGAAATTGTCTGTAGGTGATTTGGTTTCATTGACTAATGTCACCAAAAAAGGGCATAGGTATTTGTAGGTGATAAGTGGGTTGAGTACCTCGCCTATTACATCTTACACCAGGGACCCAAGCTAATGGGGGGAGGGGTATATGTGCCGTTACTGGCTAAAATGCAGGGCTGGGTCACAGTTGCCCAGCTTGAATTACCTGGGATAGCTCTGTTGAATGAAAGCTGCACATAAGACATAAAGTTAAAGAGGAAGTTGGACATCCTCTGTATGCAGAAGAAAAGAAGGAAGGGTAGTGCAACAGAACCACTTGACTTCGGAGTTAGAGTATACTATTCATGGGAACACAGACTAGAAATGGTGAGGAAGTGTGGTGAGGGAGAGGCCTCAGAAGACAGTGAAGGATGTCTTCAGAAATTGTGAATAACTGTTGGCAATCAGAGCCTAGTTTAAGGCTGGGGCACTATTCATAATTTCAGTCTGTGCCAACAGCAGGGTTGTGCCTGGGTCCACATGAGTGGGCCAGCAGGAATAAAGGAGAGGTAATTCTAGACTTCTGTCTTGCAAATGGCTTGATGGTGGCCAACACATTGTTTAGCAAGAGAAACAGTTACGAGATCACACACAAAAGTGGCCAACACACAACTCAGGTAGGCTTCCTTCAGTAAGCAAAGGGTGTTTGGGTAGAATAAGTGATTGCAAAGTCATCTCCAGTAAAACAGCTCAGATCATAAACCACTGGTTGCTGCAATCAGCGGTCAGAGAAGTTTTAAAGTCAACAGAGACTAAGCATGTATGAGAACTGTGGAACAGATATGTAGCTGGACCAGGTATGGAAATAAGGTATGTAAGGAAGACTGGTATGCAAAAATCGACAAAGTCATCAAAAGAAAGGAGTGCAGGAAAAAGTGGAAAATAGAAAATATGGAGCAGGCTAAAGAGAGCAGCTGCAATAGCAAAGAAAAGACATCAAAGGTACTCTACCAGCTTCTTCAAAGTGACACAATAGATGATACAAAGAAACTCTGTCAGGTTGCAATGCAGAGACAAAGTCAGGAAAAGTGGTAGGCTGCGATGATGCTATGGCCGATAAGATGAAGATGTTGGGTGGATTAGGGGAGAAATGGCTCTGGAGGGTGCTAGCAGGAGTACAGAGAAAAAATACATTCCAAATGACAGGAGAATAACAATTCTAGAGCCAGAAGAACAAAGGGGGCATTCACAACTATGCGCAGTACAGAGGTAGTAAACTCCTGTCACACTGCATGAAAGTTCTGGAGATGGTGCTTAATATATGAGCATACAGCTGGGAAATGCATCACTTGGCCATCCCTGTTAGTTAGCCAATTTCTCCACTGTAGTGCGATCTTGGAATTGTTATATTTATTTGGGGGGGGGGGTGAAGCCCCCCACTTTGTTTGTAGTGATGTGTTTTTGTTTTAAGGGCAAGCAATTTCTTTCCCAGGGAAAGAAATCGCTGATGTGAATGTTCAGGGTTTAATCCTGTCGCTGTGTCGATGAAGAGTCTTTCGATGGAACGCCTCTTTGAGGATATAATATAGACCCCTAAATTGCTGCTTTTATTTGCCTGCTAGGTCATTGCTAAGACATAGATGAACACCACTAGCAAAATATTTCCCAGTATAATATATACCATAGCATAGCACAGAGGACAATGTAGACAATTCGATCATGTGCGAATTGCAGTGGCCCATACAACATGAAAGAACTTTTGAGTGAGGAAATAACTGATGAACTACTAGAAAAAACATTAGCAATTCAAATTCAGCAGTTGTATTTACACTTTTGTCTCCTTTATGTTGTGTCTTTCGGCTTTTCCCGGTTAGGGGACGCCACCACGGAACTCCGGTCCACTAATGATTGGCAGTAGATTTTTACGTGCCGAGTTGCCAGCCCTGTCACACAACCTTCAACGAAGGTACGCCCATTCACGCATGTCTCCAGACAGAACACGCTTTAACTGAGAATCGAATGGGACAACGTCTTACTGTACTTTTGTCTCCTTTATAATATTCTGAAATATGATACATGACTTTTATGATGATATAAAGATACATACATTTTATGAGTGGCAAAAATAAACTGAATAAATAATAAAGAAGAAAGAAAAGTAAATTGTGCAGTAGGAACTTGAAACCACCTACCCACTCAGTGAGATGCCTGCAGAAGTATATTGAATTCAAGAAAACTTAATGGTCTATATGGAGTGCCTTAAGTGTGCTCCATAACATTAAAAATGTAATAGAGGGCTGCAGATCCTTGGGCTTTTAATTACACTAATCAAAAAAGATGACAGAGTGTAGCACATTTAGACTTCTGCATATTATCAAGGTATCCACCTGAATGGACGTCTCTTAATTTACATGTTACTCAGTCTCTGAAACATTTCCCCATTTTTTGCTACCAAGGAAAGAGAATAGAGCTTGTAAAATAAAAGTCACTGTCATTCAGAGTTGCAAAACAACCTTCTTTTACACAAGAACATTTAATGTTAGTAATGAGAAGTAGAGATTATAAAATAAAGCCGTCACTGTCAACGGGAGAAGCATATCTTCCATCTTTCACAAAGGGTCATTCAATATTGTATGAAGTAAAGGTTAGATAAAAATAAAATAAAACCGGCACTGACATTGGGACTTGCAGAACTGCTTTATTTCACACCATCATTTTAATGGCATTATAGGATATTCTTCTCACAACAGAACATATTTAGCTTTGGTTAGGAATATGGCAAACTGCGCATTCATAAAGTACTCTGAGTATGTATAATTCTAATTTTGGATGAAAATACTGTAAGCTGTGAAAGTGATGAGACAGTGTTAATCAGATTTAATGGAGAAAGCTTTTAAATCTAACATTTTTTATTACTTTAAGACTAAACTTCTTATATAGTACTCTTACAATTTCACATCATTTGCAAAAGAAGAGTATACCTCACTGAAGAGTGATTAAAGATGGCTGCAGTGCTACACCCGTATGAAGCTTCCAAAAAAATAGTAATATAATGGTCTGCTGGATAATGCTGGATTTAAATGCAAACATCTTGGGATGTGGCTAATGCAACTTAGCCATATGCTCTGCTCTGGATCCCTACACCCGGATCAAAATAGCATGGCAGTGCGATTCAAAGACAAGCTGTACCGGTCTGTTTCAGAGTGGAGCAGTAAAGACTAAACTGTAGTTTGTTGGTGTATTCCAATTGCTCTCAATGGCAGCCAGCAGGTCTGTTAGTGCTATAGCAGGTAAATACTGTGAGACTCTGTGTGTTTGTGTGTGTGTATGTGTGTGACTGTAAGGGCATGGTTATGACAACATTGTTGCATGCACGTGTGTGTGTGACTTTGCGGATATTAAGGTATTAATGTGACTGTATGTCTGTAGTGAGTGTGTGTGTGTGTGTGTGTGTGGGGGAGGTGCCTGTGAAAAACGGTGCTTCTGCTGGAAGGGAAACATGTAATACAGTAATTTCACCTTTGTGAAGTGTACATATTGGACATGTGGAAAAGAATTATAAATGTGCTTCTGCTCCACATAATTCTTACATATCTCTGAATTGCTACACAACATCAAAGTATTATCAGAGCTATGGAGCTAACATCTCTGAATTTGTTTGTGTTTTTCGGCTTTTCCCGGTTAGGGGTCGCCACAGCGGAACTCCGGTCCGCTAATGATTGGCAGTTGATTTTTACGTACCGGCTTGCCAGGCCTGACGCACAACCTTCAACGAAGGTACGCCCATTCACGCATGTCTCCACGCAGAAGACGCTGTAGCTGAAAATTGAACCGGACAGCATCTTACTGTGAGGCGACAATGCTACTGCAGCACCACCACCGCGGGTTGAACTAACATCTCTGAATTCCCCTCACAAATTAAAAGGTACTTTTGAAATATGAATATCAAACCAAAACAAGCTTTTAGAGTCCAGTTATTTCAATACTTGTGATCCAGAACCTCAGAATACTAATTTTAAATCACTGTGTCTTGTAAAAGTTGTGCATTGTTTTACATTTTACTGGGGACATTCTTTTACATAGCAAACGGGTTTCTTTCAGCCTGAAAACAGTACACTTGTTTAAAAATATTTATCACATTCATAAGGTGTTATTAAAATTGTGGTAATCAAAGTCTTGTGTTTAAGTGTGTAACAAAGCTAAAATGACAGGCCTGGTGTGATTATATTAAATACAGACTCATGACTGCGGTATTTAAACAAAGGTCAGTATTCAGTCAGTACACAAAAGAGCAGTGCAGCTAAAATGCAAGTCAGAGACAGCAGCTGTGCTTAGGAGCAGCTGTTTGAACCAGTTTGAGAAAAACTTGTGCAAATGAAACAATAATAAGAAATAAATAAGGTATGCGTAAAAAATCAGCTTCTTTCTTATGGAAATGAGGATCTCCTCCCACCTTTGAGTAATTCATAGCTGCTTTTTGATGGTCAAGTGCACTATGTATATAAGGGTTATATTATACAAACAGAAGATGTGTCTTTTCTATTCACTTTGCAATCCATGAAGATGCTTGCTTTCACTGCTGTTTTTTCTGTCTCACATTTTGGGGTTCTTGTATCAGTTGCTCCAAAACCAGGTGCACCATGTGGCAGTTGCCAGCTGAGGAGACAAAGATATAGATAAAGGCTAACCCAGTTGAACTTTGCTGGTCCGGAAATCTTGGACAGGTTTAGAGTGGTCCAGGACATAATACTGGCTTTGTTGAGGTTGTGTGGCCCACAAGGGGAATGTGTGGCCTTTCTATATATGTGGATACCAAGGTATGTAAAGGCCTCACTATACTTGCCATGGTGATCTTCCGTTTACAAACTGGGACACAATGGGTATCTCTCAGACTTCTACCATGAGGATACTTCTGCATTTCCTTGACATACTCCAGGCACATGCGGATCAGTTCATCTGTTTCCATAGGTTCATAGGAGGTTACTAGGCTAATGGCCCTAGGGCCTTTACAAGCCTAGCTGTGTAAAAATCTGAGTACCTTTATTGACCATATTTTGATGGTTAATGTTGGCAGAGCAATTCTGTGATCAGCACTGACTGCCTCTGTCGATGAGGGACACAGTTGCCACGCCTGGGATGAATTTACATTCACACATCCAGTTGTCAAGGTTGCATGTGAATAGGGTTATTGAGGAGCTTTGCTTCACATGGAGTGGGAGCTTATTGCAGAGGACCAGTAATTGCTGGCAGATATATTTGTCTTTCCACCATGTTCTGTTAATGTCACAGGCTAGGTTAAGATTCCTGGAGTGAGTTATTCTTGTCCCGTTTGATTTGTGAATGTGCAGCAATTCCATTAGGGTAGGGTCTGAGAGTGCTCTGCAGGCCAGTCAAAGGTGGCCTTTCAGCAGCCTGTATGGTACAGAGTACAGTGACAGGGCTTTCAGTCTTTCCATATATATCATGTTTTGGAGTCCCTGGATTCTCTTGGTAAGAAACCTCTGTGGTCTATCTAGTTGCTGCAGGTGTCTGGTGAAGTACATACAGAAGGGAGCATTGTACTCAATTAGTGGTCTGATAAGGGTTGAGTACAGTGGAGCTATAACCTCCATAGTCTTGAATGCAATGCCTTTATTTATGAGATGCACAATGTTGAATGCTTATTTTACCACTACGGACACATCGTAATCAAAGTTTAGACTGCTGTCAACTTGTGTTTCTAAGTCTCGCACCACTGAGTTTGAGCTTAGAGGGGTGCTGTCTATATTATAATTAGCTAAAGGGAATAATGAGGCATTTTTTTGTGTTAAGTTTTAGTCTGTGAGTTTGGCACCAATCATTTGTCTGTTAGCCCCTTCTGTAATATGTTAATATCTTTGGGGGACTCTATGATTGTGCCCAGTTTACAGTCATCTGCAAACTTGGTAAGCCACAGGCCATCTACCTTCACCAGGACTTCACAGAAATAGATTTTAAACAGTAGAGAACCCAGGACAGATCCTTGCAGTATCCCACTGGTAACTGGTCTACTGGTGGAGCTGGACTCCCCAACTTTGACAGTGTGCATTCTGTTGGTGAGCCAGTTGGCTACCCATCTAGTAATGTATGGATTAATCCCCAGATGGGAACGTTTCTGTATGAGACCTGAATGGGGGATTGTATCAAAAGCCTTGACAAAATCAAGATAGGTGGTATGCAATGTTTTGCCCCCATCTAAGGCTTTGGTGACATTCTCAAAGAAGTCCACCAGGTTTTTATAAGCAAGCTCTACCTTGATGAAGCAAAACTGGGTCAGGTCAAGAGTTTGAAGCTCTTCTTTGTCCTTGTGGATAAGGTCCATAATGAGTCTTTCCATGATCTTGCAGATAAGGCTGGTTAGGTTTATGGGTCGATAGTTTCCAGAGTCAGTAGATGGACCCCTTTTGTGAAAGGGGATTACTGTTGCTGATCTGCACTGTGCCAGGACAAAACCAGTTCTCAGGCTATGGTTAAAGAGTGTTCCAAGTGGTTCTGTTTGGTCATGTTTTAAATTGTTTAATAAGCAGCCTGGGATGTTATCTGGTCCCATAGAGTCTGTGTTTTTGGCCTTCGAGAGTGCTTGTATGACTTGCTCTTTGGAGATACTTGGTAGATAGAGGACTGGTGTAGGGAATGCTTTGGAGTATGTCAGATGGGGATGGGGGGGTGGGGGTGAAGTTATTGCCAAATCTGTAGGCTAGCAGGTTTGCAATTTCCTTGGGTTCAGTGTGAGTAGCACTGTCCACTATAAGTTCTGCACACAGCTGGGCATTCCCTCTAGGTTTCAGATGTAGTTAAAGAATGCCTTATGATTGTCTTTAGCTAGGGATGCTAATTTACCTAGCCTTAGAAGACATAAGATGCCTGATTTGCATATCTAAGCTGTGGAGGGTATTCTTCCTCTGTTCAGTTCCCTTCTCTTCTTAGATGTCATTTTCTTTCTTTTGTTGTATAACTTATTTATACTTACAGTCCACTAGGGTGGCTTGCTTTTCAGGAAGACCTAGTTTTGTTCCTGTTAGGTATAGTTGAGTTAATGCATTTGTTATAGGGCAATTGTGTATTCCTCTGCCTAGGAGACATTATTGTCTATGTTGGCAGAGGCTTTGAAACTTTGTATACCATCACTTAGTAGGCAGTAGTTTGCTTTGGAGAAATGTTTCAGTTTTTGTACTCCTGTGGGGGGGGGGGGGGGGGGTCAAGTTTGATCTTTACTTCAAACAAGACAGATTTACGGTCTCACCGTACCAGGTAGGGCAACACACAGGAGGTAGTGCAGTGACCTCCCATTTTGGTGAGCACTAGGTCCAGGACATTTAAGCCCCTTGTGGGGGTATGGACCAACTGTTCCAGGGCATTTGAATTAACAAAGTCCAGGAACCTGATAGTAATCGTGTTTGTGTTTGTGCTTGTATAAGTCGCCTAATCGATGGAAGGATAGTTGAAATTTCTCATAACCAAGCTGTTTGGCTGTATGCTGAGTGACTTCAACAAGTCCAGGTAGACAGTGTGCTTCTTGTTCATGGTGGAGGACCTGTAGCTAGCGAAGATGTGGAAGGGTATTTTTCCTTTAGTTAATTAGACCTGGAGTAGCTCAAGAGAGTCATACTGTTTCACCAGTCTCGAGGTGTATTTGGATGTAATGAAGATGGATACACCTCCACCCTTGGTTCTTTTATGATCATTTTGGGGTCTAAACGTTTGAAAGACCTTGTAGCCTGGTACAGCCAGGGTACTCTCCATGGCCTTGAATAAAGTCTCGGTGATTACACAAATATCAGCAACTTCCAAGGTCAGGAGTGCTTCCAGCGAGTGCAGTTTACTGTTTAAGTTCCTAGCATTACACAGCATGACCCTGAGTTTGTCTTTAGTGGGGAGGCAAGTGTCTATCTCAGCATCCAAAAGCCCTGAGGAGACAGGTGAAGGCCATCTTTGGCAAAGCAGCATAGACTGTCAGCTATGTCTTCCCAGGCAGACAGATGCTGGATGTCATACCTGCCTGGGACACATAATCTGAGAGTTCGATCAGGTCTCTCTTCATGTAGTCCAGAGAGGTATGTCTCAGTCATTCACACCAACATGTACTATGACAGAGTCGTAGCAGTAATTGTTGTGCAACTTCAGTGCATGCATGATTTGATGGCTCCTGGAACCTGACACGCAGCTGACTGTGATCTTCTCCTTGTTCAGCCTGGTGAGGGGGACATCTGAGTCTCATGACTGAGACGCCTGTAACCAGAATATTTGGTTTTGAAGTGTCTTGCCATTTCTCAATGTCACCTCAGGACTAAGCCACTACCATGTGCCTTCCATACAATGGCATACTTTCCTAATGTTTCTGTTGCAATAGAGAGCAGCCTTGTTGCTACTGGGGTCTCATTTGGACCATGGAGAAAGCAGTGCCAGAACAGAAATATTCTAACAATTGCCACTTAGTATGTGTGATGCAAGGGGCTGCATTAGTAATGTGTCTGCCTTGTATCCTGGTAGTGGCCATGATTCCTATAGTTGTCAAAGAAGCTCATTGTACCACCTTCTCCTGCATGTTAGGATTCCTCATGGCCACCTAGCTAGTAAATACAAGCTATTGTAATGTTTCTAACCATAGTCGTTTCTGTACCCATAGAGTGCATAGGCAGTATTGTGTAATCAACCCAACCACTTTTTTATTATGTGTCCCTCCTGTTTGTTTTTTCAGTTGACTCAGGTTACCCACTCAGACAATGGCTAATAGCACCAGTACATAATCCCCCCTGGAGCTGCTGAGGAGTATTTAAACACTATCCTATCCCAGACACAGTAGTCATAGAACAAGTGTTTGATCTACTCAAAGTGTGTTTCTATTGCCTGAAAGAATGGGAGGCCCCTCAGTATGACCCTGCTACTGAAGCAGGATGTTTACCACCTGCTGCATTCTGTTTAACATGATCATGCATCGGTCTGCTGTGCAGCTGCCATAGTAAATCACAGATAATGCCACTGCAATTTCACAGCTCCCTCTATAATTTCTCCTTTATTCTCCTCCATCTGCTGCAGAAGTTGGTGGCTTAGGCTGCTGAAAGAGAAAGTTTTCTATTACTACTGAACTATCTTGGCAGGATTCTTCCAGTCTGCTTCATTTAATAATCCAAGGCCAAAGTTTCTCATTATTCTAGTTGCTCTTTGGCTACCATCTTTAGCATTCCAGTCCTCCATGATGAATGTAAACATTTTTGGAGTTATTTCCAGAAGATGCTTCAGATCTCATAAATTTGTCATTAACTTCTTTCTCTTCAGTATCTGTAGTTGGAGCATAAACTTATCACCATAATGTTTAAAAGCTTATCTTTTAATCAGATTGATATAATTTTTGTTATTTTGTTTTGGTTATTGTGATGCCCCTGCACTGGCTCAGTAATCAAGGAGCATCAATCCTCACCACTAGCACCATGAGGGACATGCACATTGTGAGGATGACAAGTACGCACACAGTAAAGTACAATTTCCCTTAAGTCCACACAGAGATCACAGTCAGTCTGGGGGCTGGTTTCTTCCTCTTTCTCCAGATCCCCAATAAGACTCCCCACTGGCACAACTATAGGGATAAGATCTCAGCCAAGTGGTCTAGCCAAAACCTTCAGCACCCTCTCTGTCCAACCAGAGCTTCATGTCCCTGCCCAAGTAAGGTAGTAGTCACTGCCACCAACCACCCTTACTTATCAGCTACTGTAAGGCCTTTCCCAAAGGGTGACCAATTCTACTGTGTGATGTTACTATTATCTAAATGGTAAGCGTGACCAACAGCAAGGCTGTTGGAGTGGTCTATACAGTGCCACCAAATACATATGCAAGTACTTGAAGAGCTTACATATCTCTAAACAAACCAGCCACACTTAAAAGGTTTAAATATATTTAATAATAAATAATAAAATCACACGACAATACTCAATAACTCAATACAGTGACAACAGAGTTAAGAATCACAGGACATATTTTAAAGCAACATTGCAGGACAGTCTCACATAAATACAGAAAACATCTAAACTAATCTTACTATATTCCTATCTATCTCTAAGAGATTACTGTAATCTAGTACTTACTATTAGCAAGGCAAATACAGATAAGTGCTGATGAGAGGATGTTTCTAGGTCCAAAGACAAATACAAAATGCCCAGACTTTCTCTGAGAGATAATTCTTATATTAATAACAAGACATTACTGCTGGGTCAGCGGGATGACATCATTCTTTGTCATCTGCCCTCAGTTCCCAGGCTAACAGAAACTTAAAATTTAGCACCTCTGTGTCAAAAACACTTATCTCTCAGAAGTTTGCCTAGAACTGGAAGTCATAAAACAGTTAACACTTTTACATTTGAAATCTGTAATTATTTATTTTTCCACACAATAGAAAACTTCTAGCTGTAGACATCCTATCTTCTTGCTGAAATAAACACAATCTAAATTTTCACTTATTTTTTTCAGAGTTTGCAAGTTAACTCTGTATGTTCAAACTTCTACTATGAAAACACACATTTGCACAGGCATATAGTTTATACACATTTCTGTCTTTTCCAGCAGGGTATACTGTGGTTACTTACATTCTTGAAGCTCAGTGTATAACATACAGTTCAACACACACTTCTGCACCAGTAGTTTGATATCAACATAACATATAGTTTTCTTACATTTGTAAGACAAGCTAGCATATGAATCATATTAATATTCACAAATGATGTAGAATTATTTACAAAATTCCAGATAGTTGGGCTGGCAGCCTCACATTTATAATCAGACATTGATTCTACATGTGTTTATTTACTATTTAGGCTGCTACATTTCTCCTGCATAATTCTGGACCAACAGTATAAGATCCTGATTATTTGACAAAAAATGATCAATTCCAGTCAATTTAGTGTACTACTTCCCAAAATTCACAGTATTTATTCCTGGCATTTCATCTTTAAACACCTCAGTTTCACCTTGTTTACATTCCAAGATCCAGTGGAATATAGTTCTCTGCAGCTTTCGACTTTCCATTCATCTCTGTGCATTTCAGCAGACGACATCTTTCCATCTTTCATCTATCCATGTCATGAACTCTAGCACTTCATGTACATTTTATCCTCTACTCTTCCACTTTTACTTAGAAGATTGCAGCCTTTACAGTGATTGACAATATACAACTCTCTAATGGATCCTATGACCAGGATTAACCACTCCCTCTTACATTTATTTTTCACCATATTCAGTCACAGAACCCATATCCACTTGGAATTAAATTCCACTAACATGTCTTATAAGGTCATATGTGACCATTCCAAATCTTTCCTTGGATAACATCACTCCAAGTAGACCAGTACTTTGCATTTGCATTTATCCAAATTTAGGTTAAATGGCGTTTTTGTATTTTATTTCACATCAGTCAGCTTTTTCATTTCTATTTTGTTAATTTTTATTTGGGATAATTTTACATTATCAATTCCACCTGCTTTATGTCTGTGTGTTTTTTCCTTGTTCCTTTATGCCTGTGACTCAGTGGAAAGACCACATCCTTCTGCTAATGTTGGCTGGTGTCTTGCATTTTTAACACCCATTTGAATATGGGTTGTTAAGGAGAGAATGGCTGGATAATTCCTGTTTAAGTGACAAATTTTAAAGCCGTGAACAGATATTCTGATGAATAACAAAAAGAATCTGCAACTAAGCTCCATAAAAGCAGGCAATAACTGCTTATGTGTGGTGTTCCAACTTCAGAAAGAAAACTACCACTTTGACAAATATATAGCTCAATAACATATCACCTAAAGCTGTGTAAAAGCTAGTGTGCTGCATTATAATTCCAGTCCTGTCACCAGTAGCTCCGTAAAAGCCATTTTATAATTATAATCTGTTCACTAAATGTAAGACTATGATATTTTCTTCTTGCAGATCTTTTAAATAATTCAGAAATGTTCCCCTGACATGGCTGTTGCTATACTTAAAAAGATGCAGGGTATTCTGTATAACTAGCTAGTACAAAGCATCACACAAAACTTAACTGCACTAGAAGCTCTGTAGAAGTGAGCACATTGCTCTAAAGGAAGGGTCTTAAGATAGCAATAGACAGGATTTGCATAAAGGAGAACAATGACAGATGTCTTTAAAAGCTCTTAAAATAAGGGTGGGCATATTACTGGCAGTATTAATTCTGGGCTACCATGACATTGCTATTAATTCTTGATGGACCAGCATAAGGCCCGTGTAAGTGGGCTAATTCTGTTTGACACAATACTCATACAACAGCCTAATTTTTTTTGGACCTGAGAAAGCTGTCCTTTAGTGAAAGTGCCTTTTCCAACTACAAATAAACACTTTTGTAGCTTTCTTGAAAAAATCTTTACACTCGCTTGAAGAATGCTATTATTTGCATAATAAAGATACGCAGACTTGTACTCCACTAACTGCTTTTTAGCTCAATCTATATAATTTCATTAGTCAGGTTTAGGAAGTAAAATGTTGATGGAGACTTTTCTAAACAGGATGCACCATCACCACTTAACTGACTAATTGGAACTGGCTCTCCACTCACCAGACTTCTTGTTAGTGAGCCCCT
This sequence comes from Protopterus annectens, assembly GCF_019279795.1. Lineage (NCBI taxonomy): Eukaryota > Metazoa > Chordata > Ceratodontiformes > Protopteridae > Protopterus > Protopterus annectens. The sequence goes on from NC_056744.1 coordinate 1,026,820,580, forward strand.
CTCCTCCATATTAAGCCTGTAAAAGTGTACATTTCAGAAGGTCTTTCTTTTCACAAATGTGCTCATTCATCAAATAAAGTTTTTCAAACTATGAACAAATACCTTATTCCACAAGGAGGACTTAATGCCCGAGGGTAGTATAAACTTTTCTTTACTGTTTTGGGACTCTCCATTGACTGGTCTTTGTGTATTTATCCTACAGCACTTGCCTTAGTTTGTCATGGACCTCAGCCTCTCTGAGATTCGGGTAGGATAACAGGACTGGCTTCACAATGGTAGATCTTTTTACAGATTTCCTCTACTCTTCCACAGTAGAATGCTGGACACCTTCAGACTTGATGGCCTCATCTTCTGTTGTAATTTTAACAAGTTACTGGTTGTCTTTGCCCATAGGTTGTTTTTTTTTTTTTTTTGGGGGGGGGGCAAAATACTGGAGTGGCTTACGATTACATTCTCCAGTGGACCAGTTTTTGTCTGATCTCTCTTCCATCTCTTACTTGTGTGGGGTGGTGTATAACTCACAGCTTCACCGAGATACACAAATTCTGTAGATTTCTTAGTTTTATAGGGGAAGCATTTGGAGAGATATGCAAATTTTAAATAGTAGTTGAGTGTTAGGGGCAGTAGTATAGGTAGTATGTACAAAATGAAGATTTCTGGCTTCACCTAATGTCTTGTGATGTGATTGCATTTGAACAAGTGAAAGAAAAGATGATACTTTTTCTGTTTTCATATGGCTTTGACAACATCATCACTGTCATCTTCATGGATATGGGACAGTAGGGGCTGAAAATAGCAATTTCCAGCAAAGGAAAAACACAAGAACATTTTTTGTTTGTTTTTTTAAGCAAAAAACATCTTTATTAAATTGTCACTTATGACATAGGCAATCATACTTTTATATAAATGAAAACAAACCATATTGACATAGTTTCAGTTGAAAACATTAAACCTCGCATATAATCTTCTGTACAGTCATTGTCAGTCAAACATTACATAGCTCATACAATTCCTGCTTTCCCTTAAACCTTATTCCTCCTCCAAAGCATTATTCTGAAGGTATTGTTCCCACAATTCCAGTGTTTTAGTATGTAATTTGCCTCTACCCTTTTGTAAAGATCCCACTTGCAGTTCTTTTATCTCTGTTACTATATTCACTACTTGTAGTACGGCTGGTTTAGGCTTTGATTTCCATTTTCTAGTAATCGCCTTTTTTTTTTTGCCAGTCACCGGATTTAAACTGAGGTAGACCTTTCTACAGATACGTTAAAGGAAACACACACACACACAGACACACAGACACACACACACTAAAATTAAATAATTAGTTTAGTTTTTGTCTTTGTTTAATGACAGTCTTAAAGATAAACCGTCATTCAGCTTTGGATCATTATCAGCATAAACAACTTAATCCATGTATATTCTGTGTGTTCAGTCTGATTAAACAAATCACCCCTGACTTTTCATAAGCAATTTCTAAACCCAAAATGTTATAAGGATGCATATCTTCTTGCTTAACACATTTGTACAGTATGGTAATTTATACATCTTTTTAAGTCAGACAAGTATTCAACAGTATGTACTTTAACTTTACATTTGCACTTACTCACATAACAAGCATTATACATACTGCATGCAGAAGCATAAATAATATTGAAAGTACTGTAATCAGCATAATTATAATTTTAACAACTAAGCAAAATGGCTCTGTACAAATCCAAAAAGGCCAAAGCACTTCTGTTCTTTATTAAATAGTACAAGAACTTCTTCAGAACAGGTTAGACTATTTTGGATTTGCATAGAGTCGTTTTGCGTGGGTTTTAGTCTTGGTTTGCTCTTACCGTCGGTTCTACTTTTGGTTGCATAATTCTAATTGTACTTTTCTTTCTTAATATCAAGAAGAATAAAAACATTCATCTCCTTTATGTATTTACAGTGACCACGGTTCAGACAAGGGGAAGTACCAGTTTATTGTGCAAAGGCTACCTCCCAGATGTCGTTACTGCAGCATAAATAGGCTTTTAAATTGCATGATTACATATACATAAATGCAGGAAAACAACAGTAATATCAGTGATTGCTGGAGAGGCTATCAGTATGCCCCAGTTTTTCTAACTAATTCCATAACTTCATTATTTAAAGTTTAATCCGGTCACAGTGAGTAATAGCAAGTAATGGTTCCTAGCATATTTCTAGATATAACAACATCCTGCTGCCCCTTTTGTCTAATTGGATTAACCAGTGATAAGGAAGGAAGATCAGTGTTCTTTTGGTGGTTTTCCCCAGAGTCATATTGTTGGCTTTAAGTCTACTCAATAGCAAGTCTTTTTGTTCATCCTAGCCTACTAGTATGTGCTATTATACTTTAAAATGTGTTTTTCTCTTTCTCCCAAGTCTGTAACTATGTTCAACAAACCCCAAGAGTGTCTCTCATACAGTCAGTCATTTGAAATAAATCCTGTTGCAGCCTGGTGTACCTTCCTTACCGTAAACAGGAGGTAAGGAAATAATTGATCCCATTTCTTACAGTCTTGTTCTAATTGCATTTCTAGCATGGATTTGAGGTTTTAAGTGCAGCACTACCCTATCAGTCTGAGGCTGGTACAATGACGTTCTTATCTGTTTTACTTTAAAACAGTAGCAAGGCTGGTGCACTACCCTGGACATAAATGGAGCTTCCTGGTCTCTAAGTACTTCTTTGGGTATCTGTACCCTGGAGACAAGTAACATTAGCACTTTAGCTATTGATGGCATTTTACAGTGGTACTGCGTCAAGAAATTTCTTAGTCAGTAATCACCAGAATGTATTCATAACAATTACTTAGCTTTTACTAACAGGCCTACAAGATCCATGACTATTTGCTCAAATAGGACTTCAGTAATAGGCCTAAGTATCAGTAGACTTCTGAACCCAGGATGTTGTGTAGTCTTTTAATACCCTGGGCATGCTGCACAGACATTCTGACCTTCCTTCACTACATCAAACTAATAAAGCCTAGCTTTAGTTTTACTCATATAAGTGTCCTTCAAAGCTATGAATAGCTGTTTAGAAATTTGGTGTAGTACTTCTTCTGTGTCTGTATTAACATTATAAAGTAAGTAATTCTTTAACTGAGAATACTGGTATGGGATGGGGACACTTTACTCATCTGCCTCTCCTTCTGTTTTGCTTTGTTTTCTTTGACCTGGCTTAGTGTATCATCCTGTTATTGTGCTTTCCTAAAATATTCATTGCGTACCTGCAGGTCTGTCAAGTTAGGAATACTTTTATCGGT